>NC_135233.1:609368592-609396092 GCF_051348905.1 Ranitomeya variabilis
TATGGGGGATCTGTGGATGACGCGCTGTTATGGGGGATCTGTGGATGACGAACTGTTATGGGGGATCTGTGGATGACGCACTGTTATTGTGGATCTGTGGCTGACGCACTGTTATGGGGGATCTGTGGATGACGCACTGTTATGGGGGTCTGTGGATGACGCGCTGTTATGGGGGATCTGTGGATGACGTGCTATTATGGGGATCTGTGGATGACGCGCTATTATGGGGATCTGTGGATGACGCACTGTTATGGAGGATCTGTGGATGACGCGCTGTTATGGGAATCTGTGGATGACGCACTGTTATGGAGGATCTGTGGATGACGTGCTGTTATGGGGATCTGTGGATGACGCGCTGTTATGGAGGATCTGTGGATGACGCGCTATTATGGGGATCTGAGGATGACGCACTGTTATGGAGGATCTGTGGATGACGCGCTGTTATGGGGATTTGTGGATGATGCACTGTAATGGGGATCTGTGGATGACGCGCTGTTATGGAGGATCTGTGGATGATGCGCTGTTATGGAGGATCTGTGGATGATGCGCTGGTATGGGGGATCTGTGTATGACGCGCTATTATGGGGATCTGTGGATGACGCACTATTATGGGGATCTGTAGATGACGCTGTTATGGGGATCTGTGGATGACGCGCTGTTATGGGGATCTGTGGATGACGCGCTATTATGGGGATCTGTGGATGATGCACTGTTATGGGGGATCTGTGGATGACGCGGTTATGGGGGATCTGTGGATGATGCGCTATTATGGGGATCTGTGGATGACGCGCTGTTATGGGGATCTGTGGATGACGCTGTTATGGGGATCTGTGGATGACGCTGTTATGGGGATCTGTGGATGACGCACTGTTATAGGGGATCTGTGGATGACGCACTGTTATGGGGGATCTGTGGATGATGCACTGTTATGGGGATCTGTGGATGACGCTGTTATGGGGATCTGTGGGTGACGCACTGTTATAGGGGATCTGTGGATGACGTGCTATTATGGGGATCTGTGGATGATGCACTGTTATGGGGATCTGTGGATGACGCGGTTATGGGGGATCTGTGGATGATGCGCTATTATGGGGATCTGTGGATGATGCGCTGTTATGGGGATCTGTGGATGACGCGCTGTTATGGGGATCTGTGGATGACGCTGTTATGGGGATCTGTGGATGACGCTGTTATGGGGATCTGTGGATGACACACTGTTATAGGGGATCTGTGGATGACGCACTGTTATGGGGGATCTGTGGATGATGCACTGTTATGGGGATCTGTGGATGACGCACTGTTATGGGGATCTGTGGATGACGCTGTCATGTCGGACGCTGTTCATACTAGGGCGTTCGACAGACAGCGGTAATTCCTCTTTTGTCCACTATGCGCTCAGTGGCGTCGGCTAGATTTTGTCTAGCTGGTCCGGGGTTAATTTAGCTGGTGCTCGGATTGGAAGCTGGGCCAAGCCCACTGCCTTTAAATAGTTCTTCTGAACATTGGGCGTCGCCGATTATAGCTTCTGTCTAGTGCTTGGTTATCTCGGTCTGGAGTGGTGAGCTAGGAGTTGGAGTATCGTATCTGGTGGTGTATTTCCCTTTGTCTTATTTACTCCTTCCTATATTTGTATTTGTTTTGCCCTGTGCATTTATAGTGTATTCCTGAGTGACTGCGGCTTGGTTCATATTTTCAGTTATCCTTGTCTGTGCCAACTGTGGGTATTGGTGTATTATCTCTTCACTGGGTGGTGGGTGGTGGTTTCAGCCTAGGGTTGAAACAGGAGATAGGGTGAGGGTGGAGGCCTAGACATGCACACCATCAGTGTAAACTCTAGGAGAGGGTCAATCAGGATTTCCCTAGTCTGAGGGAAATTGCAGGGGCCCGGGTTATGTGCTCTTGCCCACCTAGGCTTCCCGTGACAGACGCACTGTTATGGGGATCTGTGGATGACGCGCTGTTATGGGGGATCTGTGTATGACACTGTTATGGGGATCTGTGGATGATGCTGTTATGGGGATCTGTGGATGACGTGCTGTTATGGAGATCTGTGGATGACGCTGTTATGGGGATCTGTGGATGATGCACTGTTATGAGGGATATGTGGATGATGCACTGTTATGGGGGATCTGTGGATGATGCACTGTTATGGGGGATATGTGGATGATGTACTGTTATGGGGATATGTGGATGATGTACTGTTATGGAGATCTGTGGATGATGCACTGTTATGGGGGATATGTGGATGATGCACTGCTATGGGGGATATGTGGATGATGCACTGTTATGGGGGATATGTGGATGATGTACTGTTATGGGGATCTGTGGATGATGCACTGTTATGGGGGATATGTGGATGATGTACTGTTATGGGGATGTGTGGATGATGCACTGTTAGTGGGGATATGTGGATGATGCACTGTTATGGGGGATCTGTGGATGATAAACTGTTATGGGGGATCTGTGGATGATGCACTGTTATGGGGGATATGTGGATGATGTACTGTTATGGGGGATCTGTGGATGATGCACTGTTAGGCCCCTTTCACACATTTGTTTATTTCCGGTACTGGAGATATTCGTATCCGTGTGTGTACTACGTTTGGCACCCGTGTGCCACATCAGTACTACATGGACAGCAGCCGGGGAAGAAGCGCTAAAGTCAGCACTGTTCCCTGGCTGCTAGTGCTGAAGACGGCTGTCATCATTCTCCCCTGCTCTGCCGGCGAGCAGAGGAAAATGATGAACATTTTTATAAAGTCCGAATGACAACAGGTGGGGGGTTTTGGGACTGTTACCCCCATCATCCGACACCTGCTGCCGCTAATAACAGTGACAGTAGGTGCGGAGGATGGGGGTATTCCACAGCTGCCAGCTGCGATCGTTTGGAAATAAATATTCACCAGCGGTGACATCATCACGGCTGGGCTGAACTGAGGTGACCTCTGGACCGTGGGAAAAAGCCGGTGATGACGTCACCGCTGGTGAATGATGCTGCGCTCTCTGCAGCTCATTCACCAGTGGTTCTCAGCTGAGGCGGTCGCATCTTGGCACCGTCCTGGTCGAAAACTTTATATCCCCCAGATATGGATTACAGCGTGGGACACAACGACGGACAGGTATGGTATGTTGTTGGTTTATTATTTTACTTTTATTACAGGAGATCGAGGGCGTTGGGGAATTAGGCGTTGCAGTAAGTATGGTTTAATTTAGAACATTAAATGTGTCTGTGACATTTTTCTAATAAAGGATTTTATTCTGGCGGTGTCTTTATTTACCATGTAACTATAGGATTAGTAATGGAGGTGTCTTATAGACGCCGCTCCATTACTAAGTCTTGGGCTTCATGTCACCGGACAATACAAAGGTGACATCAACCCCATAAACTCGAACCCCACTTGCCACCACTACAGGGCAAGTGGGAAGAGAAGGGCAAAGCGCCAGAACTGACATATCTAATAGATGCACCTTTTCTGGGCTGCTGTTTTTAGGCTGAGGGGCCAATATAAATGGCTTCTTACCAGCCTGAGAATAGAAGCCCCCAGCTGTGAGCTTTAGCAAGGCTGGTTGTTAAAAATGGGGGGGGAACCCCACGCCATTTTTTTAAATATTTATTTAACAGGGTGGGGACCCCTCTATTCTTGATAACCAGCCTTGTAGAAGCTGACAGTTGACAGTTGCAGCCCCCAGCTGTGAGCTTTGTCTGGCTGGTTAAATAAAATAAGGGGGAAACCCACGTGGGGTTTTTCATTCATTTATTTCCTTAGATCGCAGGGGGCGGCTGTGGAATACCCCGATCATCCGCACCTACAGTCACTGTTATTAGCGGCAGCAGGTGTCGGATGATGGGGGTAACAGTCCCAAAACCCCCACCTGCTGTCATCGTTCGGGCTTTCATATAACTCTCACCATTTTCCTCTGGCAGAGCAGGGGAGAATGATGGCAGCCCGCTTCAGCACCAGCCGCCGGGGAACAGTGCTGACTGTAGTGCTTCTTCCCCAAGGCCGTCCGTGTTACACGCAGGACATCAATGAGTGCTCTACGTGTGCGGGACATTTTGCTGACGGTAAAAAAACGGACATGTCAGCGTGTTTTGCCCACGGACACACCACGGTCTGTGGAAACACGCCGACATGTGCAGACTGGGTGTGCGTGTGTCCGGTATGTGTGAGAACTGTCACCACCTGTGAAAGACGCCTTATGGGATCTGTGGAGGACGATATTATGGGATACTAGGTGCACACACCCTATGACAACTCCTCAGGTCACAGACTGTCCCTGTACACGGAGCAGTGACACGTTACCGGACCCCACCTCCTCGTTACACTTCCCTGGAGCCCGCAGTGGGGTTTTCCGGGCACAATCACCGCCGTCATCTTTCTCAGTGATTCCCTTTTCTATGAATTGTTGGTTGAGCCTAGAGTGTATGGGCTTCTTCCAGGTCCTGACTGCAGCCCATACAGTCTAGCCGGCTTACTACTGAAGATGCTAGACTGTATGGGCTCCTTCCAGGTCCTGACTGTAGCCCATACAGCATACCTCCCAACCATCCCGGATCCAGCGGGACTGTCCCGATTTTGACAGTCAGCCCCGCGATCCCTGGCAGGACATTAGTTGTCCCGCACTGGTTGGGAGGTGTGTTTATCACCTGGTCAGCTCCCTGAGCCCCTGTTGTGAATTAGACTTTTTGGCTCCCTCTTGTGGTCACTAGTGGTATGACTCTGGGATTGTCTTTTTTCTGTTTGGCACTCACCTGGGTCGTTAGTCCAGGGGTGTCGCTATATTAACTTCCTGGATCCTTAGTCCAGTGCCTGGCATCGTTGTAATCAGATCCTTCTGTTGCTCCTGTCTGCTGGTCCTGGCTCTTGCAAAATTAAGCTAAGTCTTGCTTCTTTGTTTTTTGAGTTACTTGCTTTGCTACTATTTTTGTCCAGCTTGTACTAAATGTGATTTCTGACCTTGCTGGAAGCTCTAGGGGGCTGGTGTTCTCCCCCCGGCCGTTAGACGGTTCGGGGGTTCTTGAATATCCAGCGTGGATATTTTAATAGGGTTTTTGCTGACCATATAAGTCATCTTACTATATTCTGCTATTAGCTAGTGGGCCTCTCTTTGCTAAATACCTAGCTCATTCTTATGTTTGTCTTTTCCTCTTACCTCACCGTTATTATTTGTTGGGGGCTTGTATCCAACTTTTGGGGTCTTTTCTCTGGAGGCAAGAAAGGTCTTTCTTTTCCCTTCTAGGGTTAGTTAGTTCTCCGGCTGGCGCGAGACGTCTAGAACCAACGTAGGCACGTTCCCCGGCTACTTCTATTTGTGGTGCTAGGATTAGATATATGGTCAGCCCAGTTACCACTGCCCTATGAGCTGGTTTTTTGTGTTTGCAGACTTGGTATTTATTCCTGAGACCCTCTGCCATTGGGGTCATAACAGTATGCCAGGCCAACATTGAATGTTTAATGCATTGCAGAAGTGGGATATAAGAGAGGAAATTCTTAATTTTTTTTTTTTTTCTCTCTTCCTCCCCTTTACCTCTGAGTGGCTTGAGCTTGCTGCAGACATGAATGTCCAGACCTTGATTACACGTGTGGACCAGCTTGCTGCTCGTGTGCAAAGCATACAAGATTTTGTTACCAGTAGTCCTATGTCTGAACCTAAAATACCTATTCCTGAACTGTTTTCTGGAGACCGATTTAAGTTTAGGAATTTCAGGGATAATTGTAAATTGTTTCTATCTCTGAGACCCCGTTCATCTGGAGACTCAGTTCAGCAAGTTAAAATTGTTATCTCTTTTTTACGGGGCGACCCTCAGGATTGGGCTTTCTCGCTAGCGCCAGGAGATCTGGCATTGGCAAATATTGATGCGTTTTTTCTGGCGCTCGGATTGCTTTACGAGGAACCCAATCTTGAGGTTCAGGCAGAAAAAGCCTTGCTGGCTATTTCTCAGGGCCAGGATGAAGCTGAAGTGTATTGCCAAAAATTTCGGAAATGGTCCGTGCTTACTCAGTGGAATGAGTGTGCTCTGGCCGCAAACTTCAGAAATGGCCTTTCTGAAGCCATTAAGAATGTGATGGTGGGTTTCTCCATTCCTACAAGTCTGAATGATTCCATGGCGCTGGCTATTCAAATTGACCGGCGTTTGCGGGAGCGCAAAACCGCTAATCCTCTGGTGGTGTTGTCTAAACAAACACCTGATTTGATGCAATGTGATAGAATTCAGACCAGAAATGAGCGGAAAAATCATAGACGTCAGAATGGGTTGTGTTTTTACTGTGGTGATTCTACACATGTTATATCAGCATGCTCTAAACGCCTAACAAGGGTTGTTAGTCCTGTCGCCATTGGTAATTTGCAACCTAAATTTATTTTGTCTGTGACTTTAATTTGCTCATTGTCCTCTTACCCTGTTATGGCGTTTGTGGATTCAGGTGCTGCCCTGAGTCTTATGGATCTGTCGTTTGCCAAGCGCTGTGGTTTTGTTCTTGAGCCTTTGGTAAATCCTATCCCTCTTAGAGGTATTGATGCTACGCCATTGGCGGAAAATAAACCGCAGTTTTGGACACAGGTAACCATGTGCATGACTCCTGAACATCAGGAGGTGATTCGTTTTCTTGTTCTGCATAAAATGCATGATTTGGTCGTTTTGGGTTTGCCATGGTTACAGACTCATAATCCAGTCTTGGATTGGAAGGCAATGTCTGTGTCAAGTTGGGGCTGTCAGGGTATTCATGGTGATTCCCCGCCGGTGTCTATTGCTTCCTCTACTCCTTCGGAAGTTCCTGAGTATTTGTCTGATTATCAGGATGTGTTCAGCGAGTCCAGGTCCAGTGTTCTGCCTCCTCATAGGGACTGTGACTGTGCCATAGATTTGATTCCAGGTAGCAAATTTCCTAAGGGAAGACTATTTAATCTGTCTGTACCTGAGCATACCGCAATGCGTTCGTATATCAAGGAATCTCTGGAGAAGGGGCATATCCATCCTTCCTCTTCCCCTCTTGGTGCGGGATTCTTTTTTGTGGCCAAGAAGGACGGATCTTTGAGACCTTGTATTGACTATCGGCTTCTGAATAAAATCACTGTTAAATTTCAGTATCCTTTGCCTCTGTTGTCGGACTTGTTTGCCCGGATTAAAGGTGCCAAGTGGTTCACCAAGATAGATCTTCGTGGTGCGTACAACCTTGTGCGCATTAAGCGAGGAGATGAATGGAAAACCGCGTTTAATACGCCCGAAGGTCATTTTGAGTACTTGGTGATGCCTTTTGGGCTCTCTAATGCTCCTTCAGTGTTTCAGTCCTTTATGCATGATATTTTCCGGAAGTATCTGGATAAATTTATGATCGTTTATCTGGATGATATTCTGGTTTTTTCTGATGACTGGGACTCGCATGTAGAGCAGGTCAGGATGGTGTTTCAGGTTTTGCGTGAGAATGCTTTATTTGTTAAGGGCTCAAAGTGTCTCTTTGGAGTACAGAAGGTTCCCTTTTTGGGGTTTATTTTTTCCCCTTCTGCGGTGGAGATGGACCCAGTCAAGGTCCGTGCTATTCATGATTGGACTCAACCCACGTCAGTTAAGAGTCTTCAGAAGTTCTTGGGTTTTGCTAACTTCTACCGTCGTTTTATTGCTAATTTTTCTAGCATTGCTAAACCTTTGACGGATATGACCAAGAAAGGTTCTGATGTTGCTAACTGGGCTCCTGCAGCCGTGGAGGCTTTCCGGGAGTTGAAGCGCCGGTTTACTTCGGCGCCTGTTTTGTGCCAGCCTGATGTCTCACTTCCCTTTCAGGTTGAAGTGGATGCTTCTGAGATTGGGGCAGGGGCCGTTTTGTCGCAGAGAGGCCCTGGTTGCTCTGTGATGAGACCTTGTGCCTTTTTCTCGAGGAAGTTTTCGCCTGCTGAGCGGAATTATGATGTTGGCAATCGGGAGTTGTTGGCCATGAAGTGGGCATTTGAGGAGTGGCGTCATTGGCTCGAGGGTGCTAGGCATCGTGTGGTGGTCTTGACTGATCACAAAAATTTGATGTATCTCGAGTCTGCTAAACGCCTGAATCCTAGACAGGCCCGCTGGTCATTGTTTTTCTCCCGTTTTGACTTTGTGGTCTCGTATTTACCAGGTTCAAAGAATGTGAAGGCTGATGCTCTTTCAAGGAGCTTTGTGCCTGACTCTCCGGGAGTCGCAGAACCAGTTGGTATTCTTAAAGAGGGAGTTATCTTGTCAGCCATTTCTCCGGATTTGCGACGTGTGTTGCAGAGATTTCAGGCTGGTAGACCTGACTCTTGTCCACCTGACAGACTGTTTGTTCCTGATAAGTGGACCAGCAGAGTCATTTCCGAGGTTCATTCCTCGGTGTTGGCAGGGCATCCGGGAATTTTTGGCACCAGAGATCTGGTGGCTAGGTCCTTTTGGTGGCCTTCCTTGTCACGGGATGTGCGGTCGTTTGTGCAGTCCTGTGGGACTTGTGCTCGAGCTAAGCCTTGCTGTTCGCGTGCCAGCGGGTTGCTCTTGCCCTTGCCTGTCCCGAAGAGGCCTTGGACACACATTTCCATGGATTTCATTTCAGATCTCCCGGTGTCTCGGGGCATGTCTGTCATCTGGGTGGTATGTGATCGCTTTTCTAAGATGGTCCATTTGGTACCTTTGCCTAAGCTGCCTTCTTCTTCCGATCTGGTTCCTGTGTTCTTTCAGAATGTGGTTCATTTACACGGCATTCCTGAGAATATTGTGTCTGACAGAGGATCCCAGTTTGTTTCCAGGTTCTGGCGATCCTTTTGTGCTAGGATGGGCATTGAGTTGTCGTTTTCGTCTGCCTTTCATCCTCAGACTAATGGACAAACGGAGCGAACTAATCAGACTCTGGAGGCTTATTTGAGGTGTTTTGTTTCTGCGGATCAGGATGATTGGGTGACCTTCTTGCCATTGGCTGAGTTTGCCCTTAATAATCGGGCTAGTTCCGCTACATTGGTTTCGCCATTTTTCTGCAACTCTGGTTTCCATCCTCGTTTTTCCTCGGGACATGTGGAGCCTTCTGACTGTCCTGGGGTAGATTCTGTGGTGGATAGGTTGCAGCAGATCTGGAATCATGTGGTGGACAACTTAAAGTTGTCACAAGAGAAGGTCAGCGTTTTGCCAACCGCCGCCGCGGTGTGGGTCCCCGACTTCGTGTTGGGGATTTGGTATGGCTGTCTTCTCGATTTGTTCCTATGAAGGTCTCCTCTCCTAAATTTAAGCCTCGCTTCATCGGTCCTTACAAGATATTGGAAATCCTTAATCCTGTGTCCTTTCGCTTGGATCTTCCTGTGTCGTTTGCCATTCACAACGTGTTCCATAGGTCTTTGTTGCGGCGGTACGTTGTACCTGTGGTTTCTTCTGTTGAGCCTCCTGCTCCGGTGTTGGTTGAGGGCGAGTTGGAGTACGTGGTGGAGAAGATCTTGGATTCTCGTCTCTCCAGGCGGAGGCTTCAGTATCTGGTCAAGTGGAAGGGCTATGGTCAGGAGGATAATTCCTGGGTGGTTGCCTCTGATGTGCATGCGGCCGATTTAGTTCGTGCCTTTCACGCTGCTCATCCTGATCGCCCTGGTGGTCTTGGTGAGGGTTCGGTGACCCCTCCTTAAGGGGGGGTACTGTTGTGAATTAGACTTTTTGGCTCCCTCTTGTGGTCACTAGTGGTATGACTCTGGGATTGTCTTTTTTCTGTTTGGCACTCACCTGGGTCGTTAGTCCAGGGGTGTCGCTATATTAACTTCCTGGATCCTTAGTCCAGTGCCTGGCATCGTTGTAATCAGATCCTTCTGTTGCTCCTGTCTGCTGGTCCTGGCTCTTGCAAAATTAAGCTAAGTCTTGCTTCTTTGTTTTTTGAGTTACTTGCTTTGCTACTATTTTTGTCCAGCTTGTACTAAATGTGATTTCTGACCTTGCTGGAAGCTCTAGGGGGCTGGTGTTCTCCCCCCGGCCGTTAGACGGTTCGGGGGTTCTTGAATATCCAGCGTGGATATTTTAATAGGGTTTTTGCTGACCATATAAGTCATCTTACTATATTCTGCTATTAGCTAGTGGGCCTCTCTTTGCTAAATGCCTAGCTCATTCTTATGTTTGTCTTTTCCTCTTACCTCACCGTTATTATTTGTTGGGGGCTTGTATCCAACTTTTGGGGTCTTTTCTCTGGAGGCAAGAAAGGTCTTTCTTTTCCCTTCTAGGGTTAGTTAGTTCTCCGGCTGGCGCGAGACGTCTAGAACCAACGTAGGCACGTTCCCCGGCTACTTCTATTTGTGGTGCTAGGATTAGATATATGGTCAGCCCAGTTACCACTGCCCTATGAGCTGGTTTTTTGTGTTTGCAGACTTGGTATTTATTCCTGAGACCCTCTGCCATTGGGGTCATAACAGCCCCTGCACCCGCAGAGCAGCATATTGGCTGCTCTGTGCACACAGGACCTGTGATGAAGTCACAGGATGGGAGGAGTCAGGGGGTCACATGATCGGGAGAACCTCGTGTACAGGACTCTGCTGGTTGTCATGGCGCTGGAGGAAGGTAAGCGTATGTGTGAGGTCAGGTGTTTACAGTGTGGATGTAGCTTAGCCGTGTGTGTACGAGGTGTATGGATCGGAGCAGCGTGTGAAAGGTGTATGGAGCAGAGTCGTGTGTAAGACATGTACGGAGTGGAGCCACGTGTGTACGAGGTGTACAGAGCAGAGCCAAGTGTGTACGAGGTGTGCGGAGCAGAGCCATGTGTGTACAAGGTATACGGAGTGGAGCAGCGTATGCAATGTGTATGGAGCGGAGCTGTGTGTGTACGAGGTGTATGGAGCAGAGCCGTGTGTACGAGGTGTATGGAGCAGAGCTGTGTGTGTACGAGATGTATGGAGCAGAGCCGTGTGTGTACGAGGTGTACGGAGTGGAGCCCCCTGACGAAGGTGTTGTTTCCGAAATGCGCGTTGGGGCAGAGGCGCGTCCCCAGGATTGACAGTCTACTTTGCGGTGGGTAATTTGTGCGGCGGATTACATTAGACTATGGCCTGATTAGTGATTCTGTCTTTACCACTAGTCCTGTATTCTATGTGCACTCAGTATTGTTTAGGGCTGTGTGGAATGAGATTGTTAAAGATGACTGTGGTCTATATGCATTTTCTCAGGTCTCCGCTCGCAGACAAAGATCCCTGCCATTAATTACCATTTTCCTATTTTTTCTTATATTTTATAATTATACTCTATGGGTATCAGCTGAGCAATTAGGTATGAGAATTGACTTGCATCTCCTGAGTACGTGCCTCCTGCTATTTTTATAACGTCCCCATTTATGTCGCCATTTTTGTATCACCTCTCTCACACTTGTCTTAGTTTTAATAATTGCTAATAAAGTGTTTTTTGATACGGTATTTGTTTGACCTAGTATCATCTTTTTTTGTGTAACTATGCTAACTTGATGATGGGTCTTTAAGTCCCTTAAGGTACCGTTACAATAAACGACTTACCAACGATCACGACCAGCGATACGACGTGGCCGTGATCGTTGGTAAGTCGCTGTGTGGTCGCTGGGGAGCTGTCACACAGACAGCTCTCTCCAGCGACCAACGATCAGGGGAACGACTTCGGCATCGTTGAAACTGTCTTCAACGATGCCGAAGTCCCCCTGCAGCACCCGGGTAACCAGGGTAAACATCGGGTTACTAAGTGCAGGGCCGCGCTTAGTAACCCGATATTTACCCTGGTTACCACTGTAAAAGTTAAAAAAACAGTACATACTCACATTCTGATGTCTGTCACGTCCCCCGGCGTCCACAGGGTTAAAACTGCTTTCGGCAGGAGGGCTGGTAATGCACGCGCTGCTGCCGAGAGCTTCCCTGCACTGAATGTGTCAGCGCCAGCCGTAAAGCAGAGCACAGTGGTGACGTCGCCGCTGTGCTCTGCTTTACGGCCGGCGCTGACACAGTCAACCCTGTGGACGCCGGGGGACGTGACAGACATCAGAATGTGAGTATGTACTGTTTTTTTTTACTTTTACAATGGTAACCAGGGTAAATATCGGGTTACTAAGCGCAGCCCTGCACTTAGTAACCCGATATTTACCCTGGTTACAAGTGAACACATCGCTGGATCGGCGTCACACACGCCGATCCAGCGATGACAGCGGGTGATCAGCGACCAAAAAAAGGTCCTGGTCATTCCCATCGACCAACGATCTCCCAGCAGGGGCCTGATCGTTGGTCGCTGTCACACATAACGAGATCGTTAGCGGGATCGTTGCTTACGTCACCAAAAGCGTGATGTTGCAACGATATCGTTAACGATATCGTTAACGATATCGTTATGTGTGACTCAGCCTTTAGACTATTGGTACAGATTGCTGATTTATTAAGTATTACCATGTTAGGCTACTTTCACACTAGCGTCGTACTCGGCCCGTCGCAGTGCGTCGGGCCGACGTACCGACGCTAGCGTTGTATACGCCGCACAACGGGGGCAGCGGATGCATTTTTCCAGCGCATCCGCCACCCCATTGTGAGGTGCAGGGAGGTGGGGGCGGAGTTCCGGCAGCGCATGCGCGGTCGGAAATGGCGGTCCGTCGGGAGCAAAAAATGTTACATGTAACGTTTTTTGCAGCCGACGGTCCGCCACAACACGGCGCAACCATCGCACGACGGTTGCGACGTGTGGCAATGTGTCGCAAATGCGTCGCTAATGTTAGTCAATGGTGAAAAAACGCATCCTGCAAGCACTTTTGCAGGATGCGTTTTTTCGCCAAAACGACGCATTGCAACGTATTGCAAAAAACGCTAGTGTGACAGTAGCCTTAGTTGGCCGTATAAGTTGCTATCTAAGGTATACGGAGTGGAGCAGCGTGTGCAATGTGTATGGAGCGGAGCCGTGTGTGTACGAGGTGTATGGAGCAGAGCCGTGTGTACGAGGTGTATGGAGCGGAGCCGTGTGTGTACGAGATGTATGGAGCAGAGCCGTGTGTGTACGAGGTGTACGGAGTGGAGCCGTGTGTGTACGAGATGTATGGAGAGGAGCCGTGTGTGTATGAGGTGTACGGAGCGGAGCCGTGTGTGTGTACGAGGTGTACGGAGCGGAGCCGTGTGTGTATAAGGTGTATGGAGCGGAGCCGTGTGTGTACGAAGTGTACGGAGTGGAGCCGTGTGTATACGAGATGTATGGAGAAGAGCCGTGTGTGTATGAGGTGTACGGAGCGGAGCCGTGTATGTATAAGGTGTATGGAGCCCGTGTGTGTACGAAGTGTACGGAGTGGAGCCGTGTGTGTGCAAGATGTATGGAGAGGAGCCGTGTGTGTATGAGGTGTACGGAGCGGAGCCGTGTGTATAAGGTGTATGGAGCGGAGCCGTGTGTGTACGAAGTGTACGGAGTGGAGCCGTGTGTGTACGAGGTGTATGGGGAGGAGCCGTGTGTGTACGAGGTGTACGGAGTGGAGCCGTGTGTGTATGAGGTGTATGGAGCGGAGCTGTGTGTGTACGAGGTGTACGGAGTGGTGCCGTGTGTGTAAGAGATGTATGGAGAGGAGCCGTATGTGTATGAGGTGTACGGAGCGGAGCCGTGTGTGTGCAAGGTATACTGAGCGGAGCAGCGTGTGCAATGTGTATGGAGCGGAGCTGTGAGTGTACGAGGTGTACTGAGTGGTGCTGTGTGTGTACGAGATGTATGGAGCGGAGCCATGTGTGTATGAGGTGTACGGAGCAGAGCCGTGTGTGCAAGGTATACGGAGCGGAGCAGCGTGTGCAATGTGTACGGAGCGGAGCCGTGTACGAGGTGTACGGAGCGGAGCCGTGTGTGTATAAGGTGTATGGAGCAGAGCCGTGTGTGTACGAAGTGTATGGAGTGGAGCCGTGTGTGTACGAGGTGTATGGGGAGGAGCTGTGTGTGTATGAGGTGTACGGAGCGGAGCCGCATGTGCAAGGTGTATGGAGCGGAGTTGTGTGTGTACGAGGTGTATGGAGCGGAGTCGCATGTGTACGAGGTGTACGGAGCAGACGCTGGCTGTGTCGGATCGGAGCAGATATTGCTCCTCGCTCTGACACTGACTGGCACAGGAGACACGGAGAGGTCTTTATCAGTGGCGTATCACAGCTGCAGCGACGTGAGCAGTCAGCGGCGCAGCTGGATGACACCATTCAGCGCCGTGGGAGTGGAAGCTGCTGCGAGTGAGCGCGGTGAAAGGTGTGTGTCTAGTGATGGAGAAGGCAATGATGGGGGTGGGGTAACCATGTGTGGCCATTATACTGCACCCAGCATTGTGTGGGGCCATTATACTGTATGGAGCATCGTGAGGGGCCATTATACTGTACCCAGCATTATGTGGGGCCATTATACTGTACAAAGCATCATGTGGGGCCATTATACTGTATGGACCATCACGTGGGGCAAGTATACTGTACGCAGCATCATGTGGGGCCATTATACAGTATGGAGCATAATGTGGCAATTAAACAGTATGGAGCATTATGTGTGGCCATTATACAGTATGGGGCACTGTGTGGCCATTATACAGTATGGAGCATCATGTGGAGCCATTATACAGTAAGGAGCATCATGTGTGGCCATTATACAGTATGGAGCATCATGTGTGGCCATTATACAGTATGGAGCATCATGTGTGGCCATTATACAGTATGCAGCATCATGTGGGCCCATCATACTGTATGGGGCATCACGTGGGGCCAGTACACTGTATGCAGCATCATTTGGGGCCATTATACAGTATGGAGCGTCATGTGTGGCCATTATACAGTATGGAGCGTCATGTGTGGCCATATTTTTTTTTGCTTATAATTATTTACGAAACATTGTGATCAGAAGTGCTAAATGGGTGTGGCTGGGGCGTGACTAGTTGTGAAATGGGTGTGGTCAGAGGTGTGGCCTAAAATTTGGACGCATATTCATTGCATTAATGAGCGGTACGTGACGCTGAACATAGGAAGACGCTGCCGACTCCCGGAGACCATCTGACAGTGAGAAGCTGCCAGGGACCGCGCCGGGAGCAGGTGAGTATGACGGAGGAGGTGAGCATTGCGCGATATTCACCTCTCCCCTTTCCCCTTTCCCTTTTCTGTCTTCCGTCCTCTGGCTGTGACTGTTCAGGTCAGAGGACGCGATGACGTAGTTAGTGTGCGCGCCGCCCTCTGCCTTAACAGTCAGTGCAGAGGATGGAAGACAGAGCAGCACGCAGTGGTGGAATGTGGAAGGTGACTATCGCAAGTGCCGGGGCCTGAGCGAAGAGAGGTGAGTATGTGATTTTTTTATTTTAATCGCAGCAACAGCATATGGGAAATAATGTGTGGAGCATCGTATGGGGCATAATGTGTGGAGCATCTCATGGGGCATAATCAGTGGAGCATCTCATGGGGCATAATCTATGGAGCATCTTATGGGGCCATCAACCTTTATGCAGCATTGTATGGGGCAAAAGTTTCTATGGAGCATCTCATGGGGCCATTAACATTTGTGCAGCATTATATGGGGCATATTTTAATATGGAGCATCTTATGGGGCCATCATGACCTGTATGGAGCATTCTATGGGGCTCCTGATTCAATATGGATATTCAAAAACACTTAACCTACTGATGTCTCAATTAATTTTACTTTTATTGGTATCTATTTTTATTTTTGACATTTACCGGTAGCTGCTGCATTTTCCACCCTAGGCTTATACTCGAGTCAATAAGTTTTCCCAGTTTTTTGTGGCAAAATTAGAGGGGTCGGCTTCTACTCGAGTATATATAGTATGTCACTTAGCCAATGTGCATAATGTAAATAACTTCTTATACCTACGGGGCGGTTCGGTGTTATGTTTGGCGCTGGTCTTCATCCGGCGCAGTCCTTCCCGTAGATGATGTGTTCTACATCATCCACACAACCTCCCTCATCACGCTTCTGTGCAGGAACATTTCTCTGCCGAGCACAAAGCAAAGTACTGCAAAGGGCAGAAAGAAGTGCGCTTGCAAAGGAGCGCGATGGAAGACACCGTGTGGATGACATAGGACGCGTCATCGACTCAAAGAAAGAAGGATGGTGATAGAAGAGAAGGCACCGGATTAAGACTAGCGAAGGCCATTGGATGGGGCTAGGCAAGTCTAATATGCCACTATCTTAAGGGCATACAGATAGTGGTTGTGCTTTATAAAATGCTGTATATAAGGGTATACAGGCAGTGGGCCTACTATATATACACAGCATTCTAGAATGCTATATATAAGTGCATATAGATGGTGGTCGTACTTTATATGGGGGGGGACAGAAACAATGATTGAATAACCTGTAGTAAGTAAACGGCTATAGTGCAAGAAAATATACGGTACTTAGTTAACACGTTTTTTTGATTACAAAAAAATTGCAAAAGCAATCCCACCACTTCATGGTAAACCTAATTGGGGACAGTCCTAACTAATATAACCCCTTCACCACCGGAGCTTTTTCCGTTTTCGTTTTTCGCTCCCCTCCTTCCCAGAGCCATAACTTTTTTATTTTTCCGTCAATTTGGCCATGTGAGGGCTTATTTTTTGCGGGACAAGTTGTACTTTTGAACGACATCATTGGTTTTAGCATGTCGTGTACTAGAAAACGGGAAAAAAATTCCAAGTGCAGTGAAATTGCAAAAAAAGTGCAATCCCACACTTGTTTTTTGCTTGCCTATTTTGCTAGGTTCACTAAATGCTAAAACTGACCTGCCATTATGATTCTCCAGGTCAGTACGAGTTCATAGACACCTAACATGACTAGGTTATTTTTCACCTAAGTGGTGAAAAAAAATTCCAAACTTTGCAAAAAACAAAACAAAACAAAATTGCGCCATTTTCCGATACCCGTAGCGTCTCCATTTTTCGTGATCTGGGGTCAGGTGAGGGCTTATTTTTTGCGTGCCGAGCTGGCGTTTTTAATGATAGCATTTTGGTGTAGATACGTTCTTTTGATCGCCCGTTATTGCATTTTAATGCAATGTCGTGGCGACCAAAAAAACGTAAATCTGGCGTTTCGAATTTTTTTCTCATTACGCCATTTAGCGATCAGGTTAATGCTTTTTTTAGATAGATCGGGCGATTCTGAACGCGGCGATACCAAATATGTGTAGGTTGGGTTTTTTTTTTATTGATTTATTTTGATTGGGGCGAAAGGGGGGTGATTTAAACTTTTATATTTTTTTTATTTTTTTCACATTTTTAAAAACTTTTTTTTTTTACTTTTGCCATGCTTCTATAGCCTCCATGGGAGGCTAGAAGCAGGCACAGCCCGATCGGCTCTGCTACATAACAGCGATCATCAGATCGCTGTTATGTAGCTAAAATGCAGGTGTGCTGTGAGCGCCGACCACAGGGGGGCGCTCACAGCCACCGGCAATCAGTAACCATAGAGGTCTCAAGGACCTCTATGGTTACAATGGAGGAGCATCGCCGACCCCCGATCATGTGACGGGGGTCGGCGATGCGCTCATATCCGGCCGCACGGCCGGATGCGGTAGTTAAATGCCGCTGTCTGCGTTTGACAGCGGCATTTAACTAGTTAATAGCAGCGGGTGATCGCGATTTCACCCGCCGCTATTGCGCGCACATGTCAGCTGTAAAAAACAGCGCACATCAAAGCGGGGGTCCCGACATGTGACGTACTATTCCGTCACATGTCGGGAAGGGGTTAAAAACCTTAATATACACTGCTCAAAAATATAAAGGGAACACTAAAATCCCACATCCTAGATATCACTGAATGAAATATTCGTTGTAAATCTTTATTCATTACATAGTGGAATGTGTTGAGAACAATAAAACCTAAAAAACAACAACGTAAATCACAACTAATATAGCACGGAGGTCTGGAGTTGGAATGATGCTCAAAATCAAAGTGTAAAATGACGTTATAGGCTGATCCAACTTCAGTGGAAATGTCTCAAAACAAGGAAATGATGCTCAGTAATGTGTGTGGCCTCCACGTGCGTGCATGATCTCCCTACAATGCCTGGGCATGCTCCTAATGAGGCGGTGGATGTTATCCTGAGGGATGTCCTCTCAGACCTGGAATAAAGCATCCGCCAACTCCTGGCCAGTCTGTGGTGCAACGTGACATTGGTGGATTGAGCAAGACATGATGTTCCAGATGTGCGCGATAGGATTCAGGGCTAGTGGATGGGCAGGCCAGTCCTTAGCATCAATGCCTTCATCTTGCAGGAACTGCTGACACATTCCAGCCACATGAGGTCTGGCATTGTCATGCATCAGAAGGAACCCAGGGCCCAATGCACCAGCATATGGTCTCACAAGGGGTCTGAGGATCTCATCTCGGTACTTAATGGCAGTCAGGCTACCTCTGGTGAGCACATGGAGGGCTTTGCGGCCCTCCAAAGAAATGCCACCCCACACCATTACTGACCCACTGCCAAACTGGTCATGCTGAAGGATGTTGCAGGCAGATCTCTCTCCACGGTGTCTCCAGACTCTGTCACGTGCTCAGTGTGAACCTGCTTTCATCTGTGAAGAGCACAGGGCGTCGGTAGTGAATTTGCCAATCCTGGTGCTCTGTGGCAAATGTGAAGCGTCCTGCACGGTGTTGGGCTGTGAGCACAAATCCCATCTGTGGTCGTCGGGCACTCAGACCATCCTCATCGAGTTGGTTTCTAACAGTTTGTGCAGACACATGCACATTTGTGGCCTGCTGGAGGTCATTTTGCGGGGCTCTGGCAGTGCTCCTCCTTGCACAAAGGCTGAGGTAGTAGTCCTGCTGCTGGGTTGTTGCCTTCCTACGGCCCCCTCCACATCTCCTGGTGTACTGGCCTGTCTCCTGGTAGTGCCTCCAGCATCTGGACACTATGCTGACAGACACAGCAAACCTTCTTGCCACAGCTCGCATTGATGTGCCATCCTTGATGAGCTGCACTACCTGAGCCTACCTGATGAGCCACTTGTGTGGGTTGTAGAGTCCGTCTCATGCTACCATGAATGTGAAAGCACAACCAACATTCAAAAGTGACCAAAACATCAGCCAGAAAGCATTGGTACTGAGATGTGGTCTGTGGTCCCCACCTGCAGAACCACTCCTTTATTGAGTGTCTTGATAATTGCCAATAATTTCCATCTGTTATCTTTTCCATTTGCACAACAGCATGTGAAATTGATAGTCAAACAGTGTTGCTTCCTAAGTGGAGTTTCACAGACGATTAATGTACTTGGAGTTATATTCTGTTGTTTAAGTGTTCCCTTTAGTTTTTTGAGCAGTGTATATTGATGTTTTCCCATTGCTGTGTCCAGTAGGTGGGCCCAATCCTTCTCATCCCTTATCCACATGCATGTCACATGACAAAATAGTAATGTTTTTAATTTTAGACTTAGGACTGTCCAAATTACGGTCACCGTGAAGTTGTGGGATGGCTCTGGCTTTTTTTTTTTTTAAGTAAAAAAAAAAAATGTTAACTAAATACCCTATATTATTTTTATGCACTATGCTATTTATTTACTGCAGGGTATTCAATAATGTTTCAGTCTGTTTTTTATTTTCTGTTCAGAAGCCAGTGTGAATGTGTACTTACACGCTGCATGCACACCATTTCAATTATTTTTATTTATTTTTTTTTAACGGGGAAAACCTGGTCACAGATTCCCTTTAACTCCTTAATGACCAATACACCTTTTTACTGATCTAAGATGTAAGAGAATAGCATCCCCAGACATGTGGCAACCCTGCAGGTGTTGGCTGTACAATATAGCTGCCAAAATGCTGCATCAGCCACAATCAGTGTTAGCACTGACCTTGGCTGTTTAAGGGTACCGTCTCACAGTGGCACTTTGGTCGCTACGACGGCACGATCTGTGACGTTCCAGCGTCGCTTGATTATCGCTCCAGCGTCGTAGACTGCGGTCACACTTTGCAATGCACGACGCTGGAGCGATAATTTCATGACGTATTTGCGATGTAGAAGCCATTGGTTACTGTGCGCACATCGTATACAATATCGTGCACACCTTTGTCGCCTGATGCAATCATGCCGCCACAGCGGGACACTTGACGACGAAAGAAAGTTTCAAACGATCTGCTACGACGTACGATTCTCAGCGGGGTCCCTGATCGCAGTAGCGTGTCAGACACAGCGATATCGTATGGATATCGCTGGAACGTCACGGATCGTGCCGTCGTAGCGACCAAAGTGCCACTGTGAGACGGTACCCTAAGCCCCTTAAATGCTGCTGTCAAGTGACTTAAGTACCTAAATGGTTAAGGCTATGTGCGCACGTTGCAGAGTTGCTTGAGGAAATTTCTGCATGGTTACTGCATCTCTTAGCAGAAAACGCAGTGGAAATTCTGTACTTTTTTATGCGGATTTGATGCATTTCTATAAATCCAGAGCGCTAAATATATATTAAAAAAAAAAAAAGGAATTGTGATGTATTTTCCTTATTCAACCTCTTCACAAGATACCCTCATTAATATTAACTAAAGACACACACACACCCATGTAGGAGCATTAACATAATTAACCTACATATGCGGTCAAAAAATCAACTAAGAAACCTGCGTGAAATGCAATGTTTATTTTTCAAAAAATAAAAATAAAACCTGCAAGGGCTCCCGCATAATTTTCATAACCAGCAGAGGGAAAGCTGACAGCTGATGTTAAAAGGAACCTATCACCTGAATTTGGCGGGACCAGTTTTGGGTCATATGGGTGTGGTTTTCGGGTGTTTGATTCACCCTTTCCTTACCCGCTGGCTGCATGCTGGCCGCAATATTGGATTGAAGTTCATTCTCTGTCCTCCGGAGTACACGCCTGCGCAATTGCCTTGAGCAGGCGTGTACTCCGGAGGACAGAGAATGAACTTCAATCCAATATTGCGGCCAGCATGCAGCCAGCGGGTAAGGAAAGGGTGAATCAAACACCCGAAAACCCCACCCATATGACCCAAAACTGGTCCCGCCAAATTCAGGTGACAGGTTCCCTTTAATGTTCTGGAAAGAAGCCAATAACCATAAAGGTTCCCAGACTACTAATATCAGCTCACAGCTGTTTGCTTAGCCTTTACTGGCTGTTTTACAGGAGGACACAAAAAATATTGACATGGGGTCCCCCTATAAAATCCAACCAGCAAAGGCTAGGCAGACAGCTGTAGGCTGATATTAATAGCCTGTGAAGAGGCCATGGATATTGGCAGCCCCACAGGCTAAAAACCATCAGCTCTCAGCCGTCCCAGAAATGGCGCATCTTATAGATGTGCCAATTCTGGCACTTAGCCTCGCTCTTTCCACTTGCCCTGTAGCAGTGGGGTTCATATTTGTGCGGTTCATGTCACCTTTTTATTGTCAAATAACATCAAGCCCACAGGTTAGTAATGGAGGCATCTATCAGACACCTCTCCATTACTAAGCTGGCCTAATGTCACCTTACAATACAAAGGTGACATTAACCCCTTATTACCCCATATGCCACCGCTACAGGGCAGGGAGAAGATAGAGGCTGAGTGCCAGAATTGGCGCATCTTACAGATGCATCTTTTCTGGGGTGGCAATAACCATGGTCCCTCTCTAGGCTATTAATATCTGTCCTCAGTCACTGGCTTTCCCTCTGTGGCACAGAAAATTGTGCAGGAGTCGACGCCAGTTTTTTCAGTGAAAACATTTTTATTAAATACATACAGGTCCCAAATTTTACACACACACACTACTAACCGTATTAGTCACTGACCTATATAAGTCTATCCGTTCTGCAATGGTTTACTGTATGTAAACCATGTCTCCTATCCTGTTAGCTTCTGCAATGATTTGACAGAAGCCGACAAATTAACTATCGGCTATTCTGCTGTCCGTGTTATATATATATATATATATATATATATATATCAGGATTTTTGGTTGCTTACCGTAAAATCTGTTTCTTGGAGCCTCCATTGGGGGACACAGGAACCATGGGTGTATGCTGCTGCCACTAGGAGGCTGACACTATGCAAATAAAAAAGTTAGCTCCTCCTCTGCAGTGTACACCCCACCGACTGGCATTATACTCTTCAGTTAGTGAGAAAGCAGTAGGAGATAATGAAAAAGGTTGAAAAACCATAACCACAAACTTGAGAACTGTAAACGTGAGAACAGTCATATAACATATAACAACAGAAACATTGGGAGGGAGCTGTGTCCCCCAATGGAGGCTCCAAGAAACAGATTTTACGATAAGCAACCAAAAATCCTGTTTTCTTTATCGCCTCTCATTGGGGGACACAGGAACCATGGGACGTCCCAAAGCAGTCCCTAGTGCGGGAAAACAGACTACCATCAGGTCAGAGGACTCACCACTGCCGCCTGCAAGATCCTTCTGCCTAGGCTGGCGTCCGCTGCAGCATAGGTATGGACCTTGTAAAATTTGGCGAACGTGTGGATGGAAGACCAAGTTGCCGCTTTGCAAAGCTGTAGGGCGGAAGCCCTGTGGCGCACCGCCCAGGAGGCGCCGACTGCCCGGGTAGAGTGAGCCTTAATCCCAGGAGGGGGCACTCTGTTCTTGACCCGGTAAGCCTCCAAAATTGCCATTCTGATCCAGCGAGCAATAGTCGCCTTAGAAGTCGGTTGGCCTCTGCGCGTGCCATCAGGAATCATGAAAAAGAAATCCGTCTTCCGGAAAGTGGAGGTTCTATCCAGGTAGATCCTCACTGCCCTGACGAGGTCCAGCTTGTTCAACGATCGCTCCAGAGGATGAGTCGGAGCTGGACAAAAGGAAGGTAGAATGATGTCCTCGTTGAGGTGGAAACCACCTTAGGAAGAAAAGAAGGTGGAGACCGGAAGACCACCTTGTCCTGGTGAATGACCAAAAACGGAGGTTGGCAAGACAGAGCCGCCAACTCGGAAACGTGGCGAATAGACGTGATGGCCACAAGAAAAGTCACCTTCCAAGATAGAACTGATAGAGGAATCTCCCTAAGGGGCTCAAAGGGAGAAACCCTCAGAACGTCCAGTACCAGGTTTAAATCCCATGCATCCACAGGGGCCCTGTATGGCGGAACAGCGTGGGCTACTCCTTGAAGGAAGGTCTTAACCTGTGGCCGAGAAGCTAAAGTCTTCTGAAAGAGGATGGAAAGCGCAGAAACCTGGCCCTTCAGGGAGCTAAGAGCCAGGCCCGAATCCAGTCCTGCCTGAAGGAAGGCCAAAAGAGAAGGCAGGGAAAAGGTAATAGATGGAACGTGGTTGGACTCGCACCAACGGAAGTAAGCCTTCCAGGTACGGTAGTAGATCCTGCAAGACGAAGGCTTCCGAGCCTGAATCATGGGGTGAATCACCCGGTCCGAAAGGCCGGACGCTCTTAGAACCGCGGTCTCAACAGCCACACCGTTAAACTGAGCGACCGAGAATTCGGGTGGCAGATCGGACCCTGAGACAGCAGATCGGGCCTGTCTGGAAGGCGCCAGGGAGCGTCCGCGAGAAGGTTGATGAGCTCTGCGAACCAAGCTCTCCTGGGCCAATCCGGGGCAATCAGGATGACCGGCACCCCTTCCGCTTTGATCTTCTTCAACAGTTTGGGAAGTAATGGAAGGGGTGGGAACAGGTGGGGCAGCACGAACTGTGACCAAGGGATGGCCAGAGCGTCGACGCCCACTGCGAGAGGATCGCGAGACCTGGAGATGAACTGCGGAACCTTCCTGTTGATTCGAGACGCCGTGAGATCCACGTCCGGAGTCCCCCATCGAAGAAAAATGTGATGGAAGACCTCCGGATGCAAGGACCATTCCCCTGCGGCTGAGGAAGTCGACGGCCCAGTTGTCCACGCCGGGGATATGCACCGCGGATATCACTGGAACTGTTGCCTCTGCCCAAAGGAGGATCTTGGATACCTCAGCAAGGGCCAAGGAGCTTCGGGTCCCCCCCTGATGGTTGACATATGCCACAGCCGTGGCATTGTCCGTCTGGATCCGAACTGGCAGGCCCCTGAGATTCCTTTCCCAGTGGCGGAGGGACAGAAAGATGGCCCGAATTTCGAGGACATTGATTGGCAGAGATGACTCCTGCGACGACCAACGGTCCTGGACCGTCAGGTGGCGAAAAACCGCACCCCAGCCGAGCAGGCTGGCGTCCGTCGTCACCACTTGCCAGTGAACTGGAAGGAAGGACCTGCCCTGGGAGACGAGAGGTGACGCCAGTCACCAGTTGAGAGACCGTCTGACCCGAGAAGAGAGTCGGATTGGCCGATGCAGGGAGAAGACAGACCTGTCCCATTGAGACAGAATGGCTTGCTGAAGGGGTCGCGAGTGAAATTGGGCGAAGGGAATCGCTTCCAATGTTGCTACCATCCTCCCCAAAACCCTCACGGCCGATCGGAGGGAGGGAGGTTGAGGACCCTGGAGAAAGCGTATGTCCCGACAAAGAGTGGATCTCTTGTCCTTGGAAAGGAAGACTCTGGTCTGACGAGTGTCGAAGAGCATACCCAGAAAGATGATGCGCTGAGAAGGAATAAGGCAGGACTTCTTCCGGTTGACCAGCCACCCGAAACGGACTAAGGTGTCGAGAACAATGGACAGGTTTTCGTGAGCCTGAGAAAAGGACGGAGCCTTGATGAGGATGTCGTCGAGGTATGGAAATAGGACCAGGCCTCTGACTCTCAAGATGGCCATCAGTGCTGCCATGATCTTTGTGAACACCCTTGGAGCGGTTGCGAGGCCGAACGGCAGGGCAACGAACTGAAAATGTTCGCGGAGCACTGCAAAGCGCAGGAAACGGTGATGTCCGGGAAATATCGGGACATGGAGGTAGGCGTCCTGGATGTCTATTGAGTACAGAAATTCCTGGGCCTCCATGGAAGCAATTACTGAACGAAGGGATTCCATCCTGAAGTGTCTCAGACGAACTCTCCTGTTCAGCAATTTGAGGTCCAGAATGGGGCGAACCTTGCGTCTTTTTTCGGTACCACAAAAAGGTTCGAGTAGAAACCCGTGAACCGTTCTTTTTCTGGGACGGGAACGATTACCCCGGCTTTGAGGAGAGAAGCGATGGCTGCGAAGAAGCCCGGAACTAGAGCGGGATCTCTTGGAGGACGGGATTCGAAGAAACGATCCCGGGGTCGTGAAACGAACTCTATCTTGTATCCCGAGGATACAACTTCCCTGACCCATGCGTCCTCTACTGCAGAAATCCAGACGTCCCTGAAAAAGAGAAGACGACCGCCCAACCTGGGAGTTGGGCTGGAGTCTTGCCGAGAGTCATGCAGAGGTGGATCTTCCAGTCCTGGGCCTAGAGGATCTACCCTGGGAGTGGCGAGGACGCCAGGACGGAGTGGGCCTAAAGGACACCGCCTTCTTCTCTTGACGTGCCTGTGGCCTCTGTTGCTGCTGGGAAAAGGAGCTTGACGCAGCGAAGCGGCGAAAAGGCCGAAAGGATCGAAACTGCCGTCTAGGAGGGCGACGAGGCTTAGCCTGGGGGAGAAGAGAACTTGTACCTCCGGTGGCGTCCTTAATGATTTGGTCCAGCTGGGAACCAAATAGACGAGAGCCCTGGAAGGGCAGACTGGTAAGGGACTTTTTGGAAGATAAGTCCGCCTGCCAGGCCTTGAGCCAAACGGTCCGGCGGATGGCAACAGCATTGCTGGAAGCCTGAGCCGCACAAGACGCGGCATCCAGGGAGGCGGAGACCAGGTATTCACCAGCGTGGGAAATTTGGTTGGCAAGCTCCGCTAGTTGCACGGGAGGCGCCCCGTCCAGGATACCTCGACGGAGATCTTTGGCCCATTTGGAAATAGATTTAGAAACCCAAGTAGAAGCAAAAGCTGGGCATAGAGCCGCTGCAGCCGCTTCAAAGGCTGACTTCGCAAAGGATTCTATAACTCTATCGTTAGAGTCCTTCAGAGATGCTCCGCTGGACAGTGGAAGCACCGTGTTGGTGGACAGCCTGGAAACAGGGGGATCCACCGAGGGAGAGACCGTCCAATTGGCGGTAAGTTCTGGAGAAAAAGGATATAACACACCCAGGCGTTTTCCCCTCTGAAAACGTCTGGTCGGGTTCTCTCTCTCTCTGGACAAGATTTCCTCGAATTCAGGATGAGGAGCAAAAAACTTGGAAGGTGGTTTGGCCCATCTAAACGAAACCGCCTGATCTGCGGGTTCTGTAGAGGGATCCTTGATGCCACAGGTTTGGTTTATTGCCCCAATGAGATTCTGGACCATATCCCTCATGGTGGCGATTTGGTTAGAATCCAGCTCCGAAATATCCTCCGAGGGCACATCAGAGAATGCCTCGCCTGACTCAGGGGAGGATCGGGGGGACACCGTCAGCAGGGGAGGGCCGTGTGGCGAGATGGAGCGAGAAGAGGACTCAGACCGACGTTCCTGTCTGGACCTTTGGTGGCTTATCAAGGAGGACTCGGGCAGCGGTTCCTGCGACCCGCTGGCAACTGCAGGGGTAACCGATCCAGTACGGACACCAGGGTTTGAGACACCCGTGTTAAATCGGCCACCAATTGAGACAGAGAGGAGGCCCAGCCTGGGATGGGGGTATCACTCTCGGGCTGATCGGCCGGGGGATCCTGGGCGGTGGGAACAATCGGGTTGCTGCAGGACTGACATAGCAGAGAGGACTGACCTGAGGGAAGTTTGCTGCTACAGGACGAACATGCAAAGTACTTGACTAAGACAGAAGATGAAGAAGTAGGAGGACGAGAGCGGCCCCTTTAGAGTTAGACATTTTGAGAGGTCCCTGAAGAAAATGCCAGCGGGTTAGGGGACAGTGGGGCAGAGGGGGGTGTCAGTCTGCAGTGCAGCTACTCACGGACCCGGTCCTGGAAGATGTCCCGCTTGTCGGTGGAGAACTCCTGCCCTGAGGTGCTGTATTCTGCGCAGATCGTGCTTTGCAGAAGAGATGCGGTGCGAAGGTGCGGGGCGCGCTGCGTGAGCTCCTCTGCTGAGAAGCGGTGAGCACACCAGACGAGTGTCCCTGGAGGAAGGAGGCGGAGCCAGACACAGAGGCGCCGGTGGGCAGGGCACGGTATGTCGGGCGGGAAAAAACCTGCCTGCTGAAGCGGAAATGGAGGAGCGCGGTACCGGAAGTAGGCCACGGCAGAAGCCGAGACCTAAATTAGAGGCCGGCGCCGCCGGAAAACAGGCCGCGGCCCCGGAGAAGTGCGCCGCAGAGCAGCGCGGGAGCCTGCCAGGGCCGCCAGAGGGGCCGGAATAGTCAGGGTCGCGGCGCCGAAGTAGGCCCCGGCCGAAGCCTGGACCTAAAATAGAGGCCGGCGCCGCCAGATAGAGGATCGCAGCGCCGAAGCCCGCAGCCGTAGGGGGAAGCGGTGCCCCTGTAAGGTGACATTGCGGCCGCTGGACAGTGCGGAGGATACTGCGGCCCCGATAAAGGGGATAGCACAGGAGGAAGCGCGGCGGCATCCACCACGCAAATCTATGCTTGTCTTGGTGCCCCTGGGATCCCTATTAAAATAAGGTCAGCGCCGTCATAGAGGGTCGCGCATTTAGGGACTTCTACTCCCCCACATTGCGAGGGAGGACAGGGAAAAATCTGGGAAATTTAGGGAAAATACTCACCTAAACATCCCACATTGT
>NC_135233.1:609701092-609968592 GCF_051348905.1 Ranitomeya variabilis
CCCCAGACAGAACCTGGTACCTTTCACACCTGAAGTAGTAATCAATATTTATAGGTACAGGCACAAAACCCCAGACAGAACCTGGTACCTTTCACACCTGAAGTAGTAATCAATATTTATAGGTACAGGCACAACACCCCAGACAGAACCTGGTGCCTTTCACACCTGAAGTAGTAATCAATATTTATAGGTACAGGCACAACACCCCAGACAGAACCTGGTACCTTTCACACCTGAAGTAGTAATCAATATTTATAGGTACAGGCACAAAACCCCAGACAGAACCTGGTGCCTTTCACACCTGAAGTAGTAATCAATATTTATAGGTACAGGCACAACACCCCAGACAGAACCTGGTACCTTTCACACCTGAAGTAGTAATCAATATTTATAGGTACAGGCACAAAACCCCAGACAGAACCTGGTACCTTTCACACCTGAAGTAGTAATCAATATTTATAGGTACAGGCACAAAACCCCAGACAGAACCTGGTACCTTTCACACCTGAAGTAGTAATCAATATTTATAGGTACAGGCACAAAACCCCAGACAGAACCTGGTACCTTTCACACCTGAAGTAGTAATCAATATTTACAGGTACAGGCACAAAACCCCAGACAGAACCTGGTGCCTTTCACACCAGAAGTAGTGATCAATATTTATAGGTGCAGGCACAACACCCCAGACAGAACCTGGTACCTTTCACAGCTGAAGTAGTGATCAATATTTACAGGTACAGGCACAAAACCAAGGACAGAACCTGAAACCAGTCTTAAACAGTCATGGTTTGGTGCAATGTATCCGTGTAGGGAGTCCCGGATTGGAGCCGATTAACCCTTTTAGATGCCGATTAGACAGATAAAGGGTTTAAATCCTACTTTTAAGTAAATCAGAATTGCCAAAGAAAAAAAAAAAGATGAGAAGAGGAATAAAGTGTCCAAAAAACTAAAGAATATAAGTTTTATGACACCTTCATTATAAAAGTGTCTTTATGGGGTTAAATAATCTGTGGTGGGTGCCGGTAAACAGTCCGCGGGGGTCTGGTTGTCACCTCCTGTCACTCAGACCCGGGCGGCTGCAGAAAGTGTTTTTTGCTTTGGATACAATAAGACCAATTAGCCCTCGTCAGGATTCTCATGGCCGAGCGCTGACTCCTTCTTGGAGGAAACGACGACCTTTAACACTTCGATAATCTCGACTCCAGCACTTAGAGGATTTTACGTGTAGGTACATTTTGAATATTTGGAGAAATTGAGCGAGAAGCAAAATGCCAGGCGGTACAGACGGACGGCGGATGATGTATGGATGATTGATGATCGATAATTTTGGGGGGCCTCTGTTATAATAAACGTGCGTCCGGGTTAACTCCGTCCCTGCCGGACTTTCAACGCAGGCACGGAAAACGGTGCATCAGTAATCGGCCTGCGTGCAATGTTTTTACAGCAATAAACTACAACCCCCAGCATGCCCTGATAGCCGCAGAACACCAAGGTTACATCCACGGCCAACGCTTCCATCTATCCTGCCCGGTCTTAAATCGAAAATCGTGGACAATCATCTGTTAACTGGACACAGCTGCAGCAAACCCTCAGCTGTGAGTAGTATTCGGTCGGGAGGTTAGATTTATCTATTCCCTGACAGCAGGCAGTGATCTTGGACGTGAAAGTTGCAGAACTTTAATTTTATGCACTTTCGTTAACTTTGTACTCAGACAGGAGAATGATGCACATAGATAAGCGTGGTGTCAACGTGCAAGCGCCTGGGTAATTAATGGGACGCTCGGCTGTGTGACGGATGATGAGGGGTGAAGCCATCTTTTTTCTTTTTGCCTTTACAAATGGCTGCCCGGTCACCCGCATTAACCCTTGATGCGTGAGCGATGGCCGTTCCTGCTGAGCCTCCTCCGTCGCGGACGCTAAATCATCGCGACTGTCCAAAGTTTCTAAATAAACTGTGCCGGGTGTGAGCACGCGCGCCGGGTCCGGGGGAGATAGATTGAGCACCTGCCGGGGCTAATTGTTCACTCTCCGCCAGCACATTAATAGGTGGCTCCATCAATCTAGTAGCCGGCGAGGGGCGCACCAGGGATCTCTCACGCCCGTCACCGGCGACTCGCCATCAAGGTGAGCCGCAATTAGTGCAAACGAGTTCACTTTTCATTTTTCAGCAGGCAGATTATCTGCGAGGAGCAGTCACCGCAGTGCCTGGACAGGATGAGAAAGGAAGGGGGGACGTGGATGGGATTCACAACTCAAGGCGCCATTCACACGTCGCTGAAAAAAAAGGATCAGATTTTCATTAGTGTCGGTGGCGGCGCTCTGTGCGTCAGATTTAGTACTAGGGTGCACCACAATTTTGGCGCAAGATTCTGGTATAAAGTAAGGAAACCTGGAGGCGAAGAGTTGAGAATTGCCAGCAAAATGGAGACGCTATAAATATATGCAACGTAGCAGGGCTGAGTTTGTCATTTGCACATGTGGTTTTGCAAAGGATCCTAAGTAAACAAATTCTTTACCTGGCACTTGGCATAAATGTGTAATTTTTTACCTGGTGTAAACGCCGCTGTTCTCCTGAATCCGGCGATGTGTTTCTTTTGTTTCTGCGCCTCTTCGTTCCAGAGATACGGCCCCTTTCTTCCTCTTGTCTTGTTAACCAAGTGGGTGTCATCCTGAAAGGAGAAATGTTAGATTCCGCGCCCATTTGTCCAATAAGACCAGATTTTCATACAGGAAAGAAGGGGCCGTATCTCAGGAACAGAGAGGCGTAGAAAGAAAAGAAAAAGATTGCCGGATTCGGGAGAACAGCGGCTTTTATACCAGGTAACAAAATTACATATTTATGGCTAATTTCTTTTTTTTTTTTTAAAGGCATGAGTCAGTTTTTTTCGCTGCATTTTTTTCTTTAGTCTGACTGCTTTTTTTTTGCCATCGTTCACATAAGTTTCTCATGTCCTAAATACATGCAAAAAAAAGTGTATTTGAAGAGCCCGATCACATTAAGTTGTGAACATTTCTCATGGCAGGAGAATGTAGATCATGATTATTATGTTCTGTATTAGTCATCTCCGATCCCTACGGGGCATGCTGGGACTTCTAGTGACCCACAGCTTGGAGAGCAGCCATTTACACCTTGCGTCATTTCACAGGGCGAGTGACTTCTAGGCTGCAGTTCCGCGCTGTGACCAGTAGGGTGCAGCAGCGAGCACAGTGAGAGAGCAGAATGCTGCCATTCAGTGATTAGAATTTATTATTCATTTCTCTTATAGGTGGGGTGTGCAGACACAGTTACAGTAATAATTACCAAGATTCCAGTGTTTCCAAGGCAACCACTTCCTTTTTTTTGTTTTGCTTCATTCATGCTGTTGCAGAGTGAGCCTGTAAAGCATGACATTGCTGGATTTGGAGGTCTGCTCGCCTCCCGCTCTCCGGGTTTGAGGTTAGTTACAGCATCATAAGGTGCTGTCAGGCATAAAAAGCCCCGTCTGGGATTAAAGGACCCAGAAAGCTACGACAAAGGGCTTTCCCTACCTGCAAAACCAGGTTATAAAAATGCAAAATCTACTTCCCGGCCGGCGTCGCCCAGCGCAATCACGGCGGCGAGGTATAAAAGATTTTATGGGGCGTTTTTTTTTTTTTTTTCGTTTTGCTTTTTAATAGAACTTGAAATATTGGACTTAGTAATAAGAAAGCGGCCCGGTTTATTAAGAAGCAATAAAGGGTTTTATGTTGCATGGATTTCCCAGACGACTGCCTGGAAAAGTTTTTTTTTTTTTTTTTTTTCAACTTTGCAATTGTTTTATTCTTTTCTTCGTAGTCTGATTATTGTACAATTAAAAGTTCAGCAGATTTCTAATACTTTCCATTCACTGACAGCAAGCAGAGATATAGCTTTGTGCATTTTCTCGCCTGCATGCACAAGCTGATTATTAGAGGACTGTGATACTATCCGATCACCATTTTCAATATCTGAGCATACAGTCAGTGAATGAAAACTTGCACTGACCTAACACTGCTCACCAGTCGTATTTCATCCTCCGTGAGCTAAATATGCCGGCGTCTAAATTGTAGCAAATGAATGGACGCAATTGTTGCTAACTCTCAGCTGTACAGAAGCAGCAGGTCTGAAGCCCTTAGGGTCCAATTCACTGACAGTAAGCGGAGATATTAAAATAGTTTGAAATCATAAAACCCAAAGTTCCAGAACTTACAAGAAACTTTCTTTTCTCTCAGGCTGATTTCATAGAAAGTTACCCGATAGTCCAGTACCGATAGATAATCACCAGTTACAGAGAATTGGAATGTAATTCTAATTTTCATGTCTTTTTTTATCTATCTGTATTTTGTCTCTTAAAATATAAAGCTCAAAATGATTTCTCATGAGGGTTAAAATTTACTGTATACAGATTTATCATTGAGCTAAGTGTGTAACCTGTCAGCATGAGCTGCCCCTAGTGGTTGCAGAGAATCTGAGCTTCCACTGGTGAGCTCCCCCTAGTGGTGGCAAAGAAGGTGACCTTCCACTGGTGAACATCCCCTAGTGGTGGCAGGGAAGCTGAGCTTCCGCTGGTGAGCTGCCCCTAGAGGTGGCAGATAATCTGAGCGTCCACTGGTGGGCTCCCCCTAGTGATGGCAGAAAATTTGAGCTTCCACTGGGGTGAGCTGCCCCTAGTTGTGGCAGAGAATCTGAGCTTCCACTGGTGAGCTGCCCCTTATGGTGGCAGAGAAGTTGAGCTTTCACTGGTGAGCTGCCCATAGTGGTGTCAGAGAATTTGAGCTTCCACTGGTGAGCTGCCCCTCGTGGTGGCAGAGAATCTGAGCTTCCACTGGTGAGCTGCCCCTTATAGCAGAGAAGCTGATCTTCCACTGGTGAGCTGCCCATAGTGGTGTCAGAGAAGGTGACCTTCCACTGGTGATCGGCCCCTAGTGGTGGCAGAGAAGGTGACCTTCCACTCGTTAACTGCCCCTAGTGGTGGTGGAGAAGCTGAGCCTCCTCTGGTGAACTGCCGCTAGTGATAGAGAATCTAGGCTTCCACTGGTGAACTCCCCCTAGTGGTGGCAGAGAATCTGAGCTTCCACTGGTGAGCTGCCCCTTGTGGTGGCAGTGAATCTGAGCTTCCACTGGTGAGCTGCCCATAGTGGTGTCAGAGAAGGTGACCTTTCACTGGTGATTGGCCCATAGTGGTGTCAGAAGGTGACCTTCCACTGGTGATCAGCCCCTAGTGGCAGAGAAGGTGACCTTCCACTGGTGAACTGCCGCTAGTGGTGGCAGAGAATCTCAGCTTCCACTGGTGAGCTGCCCCTAGTTGTGGCAGAGAATCTGAGCTTCCACTGGTGAGCTGCCCCTAGTGGTGGCAGAGAATCTCAGCTTCCACTGGTGAGCTGCCCCTTATGGTGGCAGAGAAGTTGAGCTTTCACTGGTGAGCTGCCCATAGTGGTGTCAGAGAATTTGAGCTTCCACTGGTGAGCTGCCCCCAGTGCTGGCAGAGAATCTGAGCTTCCGCTGGTGAGCTGCCCCTTATAGCAGAGAAGCTGATCTTCCACTGGTGAGCTGCCCATAGTGGTGTCAGAGAAGGTGACCTTCCACTGGTGATCGGCCCCTACTGGTGGCAGAGAAGGTGACCTTCTGCTCGTTAACTGCCCCTAGTGGTGGTGGAGAAGCTGAGCCTCCTCTGGTGAACTGCTGCTAGTGATAGCAGAGAATCTAGGCTTCCACTGGTGAGCTCCCCCTAGTGGTTGCAGAGTAGGTGACCTTCCACTGGTGACCTCCCCCTAGTGGTGGCAGAGAATCTGAGCTTCCACTGGTGAGCTGCCCCTAGTGGTGGCAGAGAATCTGAGCTTCCACTGGTGAACTGCCGCTAGTGGTGGCAGAGAATCTGAGCTTTCACTGGTGAGCTGCCCCTAGTAGTGGCAGATAATCTGGGCTTCCACTGGTGAGCTGCCCCTTATGGCAGAGAAGCTGATCTTCCACTGGTGAGCTGCCCATAGTGGTGTCAGAGAAGGTGACCTTCCACTGGTGTTCGGCCCATAGTGGTGGCAGAGAAGGTGACCTTCTACTGGTGAACTGCTGCTAGAGGTGGTGGGGAAGCTGAGCCTCCTGTGGTGAACTGCCCTTAGTGGTAGCAGAGAATCTGAGCTTCCACTGGTGAGCCCCCCCTAGTGGTGACAGAGGTGACCTTCCACTGGTGAGCTCCCCCTAGTGGTGGTAGAGAATCTGAGCTTCCACTACTGAGCTGCTTCTAGTGGTAGCAGATAATCTGAGCTTCCTCTTGTGAGCTCCCCCTAGTGGTGGCAGAGGTGACCTTCCACTGGTGAGGTCCCCTTAGTGGTGTCAGGGAAGCTGAGCGTCCACTGGTGAGCTCTCCCTAGTGGTGGCAGAGAATTTGAGCTTCCACTGGTGAGCTGCCCCTAGTGGTGGCAGAGAATCTGAGCTTTCACTGGTGAGCTGCCCCTTATGCCAGAGAAGCTGATCTTCCACTGGTGAGCTGCCCATAGTGGTGTTACAGAAAGTGACCTTCCACTGGTGATTGGCCCATAGTGGTGGCAGAGAAGGTGACCTTCTACTGGTGAACTGCTGCTTGTGGTGGTGGGGAAGCTGAGCCTCCAGGGGTGAACTGCCCCTAGTGGTAGCAGAGAATCTGAGCTTCCACTGGTGAGCTCCCCCTAGTGGTGGCAGAGAAGGTGACCTTCCACTGGTGAGCTCCCCCTAGTGGTGGCAGAGAATCTGAGCTTCCACTACTGAGCTGCTTCTAGTGGTAGCAGAGAATCTGAGCTTCCACTTGTGAGCTCCTCATAGTGGTGGCAGAGGTGACCTTCCACTGGTGAGGTCCCCTTAGTGGTGGCAGGGAAGCCGAGCGTCCACTGGTGAGCTCTCCCTAGTGGTGGCAGAGAATTTGTGCTTCCACTGGTGAGCCGCCCCTAGTGGTGGCAGAGAATCTGAGCTTCCACTGGTGAGCTGCCCCTTATGCCAGAGAAGCTGATCTTCCACTGGTGAGCTCCCCCTAGTGGTGGCAGAGAATCTGAGCTTCCACTGGTGAACTGCCCCTAGTGGTGGCAGAGAAGCTGATCTTCCACTGGTGAGCTGCCCATAGTGGTGTCAGAGAAAGTGACCTTCCACTGGTGATTGGCCCATAGTGGTGGCAGAGAAGGTGACCTTCTACTGGTGAACTGCTGCTTGTGGTGGTGGGGAAGCTGAGCCTCCAGGGGTGAACTGCCCCTAGTGGTACCAGAGAATCTGAGCTTCCACTGGTGAGCTCCCCCTAGTGGTGGCAGAGAATCTGAGCTTCCACTACTGAGCTGCTTCTAGTGGTAGCAGAGAATCTGAGCTTCCACTTGTGAGCTCCTCCTAGTGGTGGCAGAGGTGACCTTCCACTGGTGAGGTCCCCTTAGTGGTGGCAGGGAAGCTGAGCGTCCACTGGTGAGCTCTCCCTAGTGGTGGCAGAGAATTTGTGTTTCCACTGGTGAGCCGCCCCTAGTGGTGGCAGAGAATCTGAGCTTCCACTGGTGAGCTGCCCATAGTGGTGTCAGAGGTGACCTTCCACTGGTGAGCTCCCCCTAGTGGTGGCAGAGAATCTGAGCTTCCACTGGTGAGCTGCCCCTTATGGCAGAGAAGCTGATCTTCCACTGGTGAGCTGCCCATATTGGTGTCAGAGAATGTGACCTTCCACTGGTGAGCTCCCCCTAGTGGTGGCAGAGAAGGTGACCTTCCACTGGTGAGCTCCTCCTAGTGGCGGCAGAGAAACTGAGTTTCCTCTGGTGAGCTGCCCCTAGTGGTGGCAGAGAATCTGAGCGTCCACTGGTGAGGTCCCCCTAATGGTGGCAGAGAATTTGAGCTTCCACTGGTGAGCTGCCCCTAGTGGTGGCAGAGAATCTGAGCTTCCACTGGTGAGCTGTCCCTTGTGGTGGCAGAGAATCTGAGCTTCCACTGGTGAGCTCCTCCTAGTGGTGGCAGAGAAGGTGACCTTCCACTGGTGAGCTCCCCTAGTGGTGGCAGAGAATCTGAGCTTCCACTCTTGAGCTGCTTCTAGTGGTAGCAGATAATCTGAGCTTCCACTGGTGAGCTCCTCCTAGTGGTGGCAGAGAAGGTGACCTTCCACTGGTGAGCTCCCCCTAGTGGTGGCAGAGAATTTGAGCTTTCACTGGTGATTGGCCCATAGTGATGTCAGAGAAGGTGACCTTCCACTGGTGATCAGCCCCTAGTGGTGGCAGAGAAGGTGACCTTCTACTGGTGAACTGCTGCTAGTGGTGGTGGGGAAGCTGAGCCTCCAGTGGTGAACTGCCCCAGTGGTAGCAGTGAATCTGAGCTTCCACTGGTGAGCTCCCCCTAGTGGTGGCAGAGAAGATGACCTTCCGCTGGTGAGCTCCCCTTAGTGGTGGTATAGAAGCTGAGCCTGCACTGGTCAGCTCCCTCCCTCCCCTATGTACACAGCAAAGAAAAACTGCAAACTATCTGCATCTCTTCTGATAAGTGCCCACATGACATCCTATATAGGACCCGTTGAAGCGCAGTCAGCACGAAACGGCCGTCGTCCACAGAAGGCATCCACCACTTCCACCTGTACCCATTTAAATGGACTGGATAAAGGGTTGTTTTAATTTGGATGGTGAGTGCCTCCTCTTTTCTTCTTGTTTGGACACCATTAAGTTTCAGCTCCCTCCAAAGATTTTCCATTGGGTCAGATCTGGAGACTCGCGCTAGGCCACTCCAGGACCTTGAAAACCTTCTTACAAAGTCACTGCTTAGGAACTCCTAAAGTGAACCCGCAGATCCACGACAACGAACCTCCCACGGGTGAGCTGGCCTGGTGAACCACCCCCAATATAGGGAGTGTTAGGGGCAGGCCCGAGGGAGACTATTGCCGCAGAAGCTGATACCCGGGGACAGGAAGTAGGAGCGGAAAAGAAGCAGCACTGACTATGACGGAGACACAGGGCAGATTAGCTACGACTGAGACTAAGATTAGATAGAATATGGCGGACGCCCAGGACAGACTGGATATAGCGGACGCCCAAGACGGACTGGGTATGGCGGTAGTACAGAACAGGCAGGGTATGGTGGAAACACAGGACAGGCAGGATGTGGCGGACACACAGGGTTGGCAGGGTATGACGGATGCTCAGGACAGAGCAAGGTACAGCGGAAACACAGGACAGGCAGGGTATGACGGACGCACAGGACAGAGCAAGGTACGGTGGAAACACAAGACAGAGCAAGGTACGAAGGGACCTGGGTCAAATGAAGACAAATGACAATCAGGCAAGGATCAGAGGAAAGGGCGTACCTTAAATACATGGTGTGCAGGAGGACTACCGGGTCAGGGTCCTCCAGGCCATAGAGAGGATAAGCAGCGCTCCAGTATGTCACAGAGGAAGTGCGCGTGCGCAGAGGGAGATGGAGTGCGCGTGCGCAGCCGACAGAAACCAGGAAGCTGCGGTGCATCAGGAGGAGAAGGGAGAACGCGTGCCTGCAAGAGGAGCACACTGGAAAGGGTAAGTATGCCTGGGGGCGGAGCGGCAGGCGGGGCGGCAGGAGCGGCAGCGCCAAGCGGCGCAGTGACACCTTAGTCGCCCTGGCTGTGTGTTTCGGGTCATTGTCATGCTGGAAAACCCAGCCACGACCCATCTTCAGTGCTCTTAGTGAAGGAAGGAGGTTGTTGGCCAAAATCTCACGATACATGACCCCATCCATCCTCCCTACAATATGGTGCAGTCATCCTGTCCCCTTTTCAGAAAAGCACCCCCAAAAATGATGTTTTTGCCCCGCCATGCTTCACAGTTGGGATGTTCTTGGGGTTGTACTCATCCTTCTTCTTCCTCCAAACATGGCGAGTGGAGTTGATACCAAAAAGTTCTATTTTGGTCTTATCTGACCACCTGACCTTCTCCCATGCCTCCTATGGATCATCCAGATGGTCATTGGTGAACTTCAAGCGGTCATGGACATGTGCTGGCATGGGCAGGGGGACCTTGCGTGCACTGCAGGATTTTAATCCATGACGGCGTAGTGTGTTAGTAAAGGTAATGTTTGAGAGTGTGGTCCCAGCTCTCTTCAGGTCACTGACTAGGTCCTCCCATCTAGTTCTGGGCTGATTACTGACCTTTCTCAGAATCATCCTTACCCCACGAAGCGAGACCGAGCCCCAGACCAAGGAAGATTGACAGTCATCTTGTGTTTCTTCCATTTTCTTCCCTGGTGTCCTTAGACGGCTCTTTGCTCTTAGCCATGATGGAGAGGTTGGAGGGTGATTGAGTGTGTGGACAAAGATAACGCAAGTAAACACAAAATGCAGTTTATAAATGAAGGTCTTTATTATTAAGGGAAAAATAAATCCAAACCTCCAGGGCCCTGTGTGAAAAAGTGATTGCCCCCTAAACCTAACAATTCGGCCGCTGTTTGCAGCAGCACCTGTAATCAAGCATTTGTGATATCTGGCAATGAGTCTTTTACAAGGGTATGGATGAATTTTGGCCACTAATCTTTGCAGAATTGTTGTAATTCAGCCACATTGGAGGGTTTCCGAGCATGAAGCGCCTTTTTAAGGTCATGCCACAGCATCTCAATCGGATTAAGGTCAGGACTTTGACTAGGCCACTTCAAAGTCTTTATTTTGTTTTTCTTAATCCATTCAGAGGTGAACTTGCTGGTTTGTTTTGGATCATTGTCCTGCTGCATAGCCCAAAAGCACTTTAGCTTGAGGTCATGAACAGATGGCCAGACATTCTCCTTTAGGGCTTTTTGGTAGATAGCAGAATTCATGGTTCCATTTACCACAGCAAGTCTTCCAGGTCCTGAAGCAGCAAAACATCCCCAGACCATCACACTACCACCACCATATTTTACTGTTGGTATGATGTTCCTTTTCTGAAATGCTGTGTTACTTCTATGCCAGAAGTAATGGGACATACACCTTCCAAAAAGTTCAACTTTTGTCTCATCAGTCCACAGAGTATTTTCCCAAAAGTCTTAGGGATCATCAAGATGTTTTCTGACCAAACTGAGACAAGCTGAGAACTCTGCCATGCAGCCATTTTTGCCCAGTCTCTTTCTTATGATGGAGTCATGAACGATGACCTTAACTGAGGCAAGTGAGGCCTGCAATTCTTTGGATTTTGTTGTGGGGTCTTTTGTGATCTCCTTGGATGAGTCGTCACAGCGCTCTTGGGGTAATTTTGGTTGGCTGGCCACTCCTAGGAAGTTTCACCACTGTTCCCTGTTTTCACCATTTGGGGATAATGTCTCACTGTGGATCACTGGAGTTCCAAAGCTTTAGAAATTGCTTTATCACCTTTTCCAGACTGATCTCAATTACTTTGTTCCAGAATTTCTTTGGATCGCGTCATGATGTCTAGCTTTGGAAGAACTTTTGGTCTACTTCACTTTGTCAGGCAAGTCCTATTTAAGTGATTTCTTGATTGAGAACAGATGTGGCAGTAATCAGCCCTGGGTGTGGCTAAGGAATGTGAACTCAGCTTCCTAATGCTGTGATAAATGACATTTAATTTATGTTTTAAGGGGTAGAGGAGGGCAACCACTTTTCCCCACAGGGCCCTGTAGGTTTGGATTTCTTTTTCCCTTAATAATAAAAAGCAGTTTTTAAATTAAGGTCTTTGTTTGCTTGTGTTATCTTTGTCTAATATTTACATTTGTTTGGTGATCTGAAACATTTCAGTGTGACAAACATGCAAAAGAATAGGAAATCAGGAAGGGGGCAAACATTTTCTCACACAACTGTATTTCATGCAATAAAATGCAAATTAATTATGTAAAAATCATACAATGTGATTTTCTGGTTTTTATTTTTAGATTCTATCTCTTACAGTTGAATTGTACCTATGATAAAAATTACAGACCTCCATTTTTGTAGGTGGGGAAACTTTTAAAATCTGCAGTGTATCAAATACTTACGGTACTTTCCCCACTGAAAGTATTACTAGACGGAATCCTTACTCATCCACTAATAATTATATTTGTCTTTCTGACATAATTCTTGATATTAACTCATTTTTTTTTTATGTTAGCGATGATAGTCCTAAAAAACCCAAAATATAAAAACGCCCTCCTTCCTCCATATGAGCGGTGAATCATTTGGGAGATGGGTAATGCCCTCCAAATCCAGTTCTTCGGTTATTGCTTGGATGTTAAAACTCATAAATTTGAATTTTGTGTGTATACACTTTGATTGCTAATATAATGAATGCCTTTCTCTGGAAAACAGATTGGTTCGTTTGGATAATATATTCATTATGTGAGATGAAAATGAAGCGCATTAACTTTAATTCTTTAATTGATCCTCCCGCACTTACATGAAATATACATATTTTTAAAGCTGCTCCTTGGAAGTTTGAGCGCTCAGCAGACAGCCAGGTGATGTGATTATTTAAATGGCCCCGAAAACTTTTTAAAGTATATTTATCTATTTTTTGTATAATATTATGAGCTGTGTAGTCAGATCCTAATTAGTTATAATATTCCAGTGATAACATTATTTAAATAAGTCCTTAACTGCAGTGGAGGAAATTATACAGCGAGTGTCCTTACAAGTGTCAACTGTCTTGCTGTCGTCTACATAAAGTTACTAGAGGGAATGAGTTAGTGCAGAAAGTAATCTGTGATCAGTAAATCATATGCACTCACAAAGTATTTATAAACAATGTGCCAATGTCTCAACTGCATTTCTCCAGCTGAGCTTGTGTCTCCTCCCATTCCTCACCCTGCCTGTGCTTCTTTCTCCTCCCACTCCTTCCTCTGCTTGAGCTTGTCTCCTCTGCCCGGGATTGTGTATCCTCAAACTTCTCCCTTTGCCCGGGCTTGTCTCCTCTCTCTGCCTGGGCTTGTCTCCTCCTTCCCATTCCTCTCTCTGCCCGGGCCTGTCTCGTCCCTGTGCCCAGGCTTGTATCTCTGCCCGAGCTTTTGTCTCCTGCCATTCCTCTCTTTGTCTGGGCTTGTCTCCTCCTGGGCTTCCCTCCTCCCGGGCTTATCTCCTCCCATTTTTCCCTGTGCCTGGGCTTGTCTCCTCGCATTCTTCCCTCCTCCTGGCCTTGTCTCCTCCCATTCTTCCCTCCTGGGCTTGTCTCATATTCCTACTAACTCCCAGGCTTGTCCCCTCCCATTCCTCCCTGTGCCAGGGCTGTCTCTCCTCCAAGTCCTCCCTGCGCCGGGGCTTGTCTCATCTCCCAGTTCTCCTTGCGCCGGGGCTTGTCTCTCCTCCCAGTCTTCCCTTTGCCGGGGCTTGTCTCTCCTCCCAGTCCTCCCTGTGCCGGGGCTTTCTCTCTTCCAAGTCCTCCCTGCGCCGGGGCTTGTCTGTCCTCCCAGTCCTCCCTGCACCGGGGCTTGTCTCTCCTCCCAGTCCTCTCTGTGCCGGGGCTTGTCTCTTCTCCCAGTTCTCCCTGCGCCGGGGCTTGTCTCTCCTCCCAGTCCTTCCTGCGCCGGGGCTTGTCTCTTTTCCAAGTCCTCCCTGCGCCAGGGCTTGTCTCTCCTCCCAGTCCTCCCTACACCGGGGCTTGTCTCTCCCCCCAGTCCTCCCTGCGCCGGGGCTTGTCTCTTCTGCCAGTTCTCCCTGCGCCGGGGCTTGTCTCTCCTCCCAGTCCTCCCTGTGCCGGGCTTGTCTCTTCTCCCTTCATCGGGGCTTGTCTCTCCTCCAAGTCCTCCCTGCGCCGGGGCTTGTCTCTCCTCCCAGTCCTCCCTGCGCCAGGGCTTGTCTCTTCTCCTAGTTCTCCCTGCGCCGGGGCTTGTCTCTCCTCCCAGTCCTCCCTGTGCCGGGCTTGTCTCTCCTCACAGTCCTCCCTGTGCCGGGCTTGTCTCTCCTCACAGTCCTCCCTGTGCCGGGCTTGTCTCTCCTCACAGTCCTCCCTGTGCCGGGCTTGTCTCTCCTCCCAGTCCTCCCTGTGCCGGGCTTGTCTCTCCTCCCTGTATCGGGGCTTGTCTCCTCCCAATCCTCCCTGTGCCAGGGCTTGTCTCTCCTCCAAGTCCTCCCTGCGCCGGGGCTTGTCTCTCCTCCCAGTCCTCCCTGCGCCAGGGCTTGTCTCTTCTCCCAGTTCTCCCTGCGCCGGGGCTTGTCTCTCCTCCCAGTCCTCCCTGTGCCGGGCTTGTCTCTCCTCACAGTCCTCCCTGTGCCGGGCTTGTCTCTCCTCCCAGTCCTCCCTGTGCCGGGCTTGTCTCTCCTCCCTGCATCGGGGCTTGTCTCCTCCCAATCCTCCCTGTGCCAGGGCTTGTCTCTCCTCCAAGTCCTCCCTGCGCCGGGGCTTGTCTCTCCTCCCAGTCCTCCCTGCGCCAGGGCTTGTCTCTTCTCCCAGTTCTCCCTGCGCCAGGGCTTGTCTCTCCTCCCAGTCCTCCCTGTGCCGGGCTTGTCTCTCCTCCCAGTCCTCCCTGTGCCGGGCTTGTCTCTCCTCCCAGTCCTCCCTGTGCCGGGCTTGTCTCTCCTCCCTGCATCGGGGCTTGTCTCCTCCCAATCCTCCCTGTGCCAGGGCTTGTCTCTCCTCCAAGTCCTCCCTGCGCCGGGGCTTGTCTCTCCTCCCAGTCCTCCCTGCGCCAGGGCTTGTCTCTTCTCCCAGTTCTCCCTGCGCCGGGGCTTGTCTCTCCTCCCAGTCCTCCCTGTGCCGGGCTTGTCTCTCCTCACAGTCCTCCCTGTGCCGGGGCAGTCTCTTTTCCAAGTCCTCCCTGCGCCGGGGCTTGTCTCTCCTCCCAGTCCTCCCTGCGTCGGGGCTTGTCTCTCCTCCCAGTCCTCTCTGTGCCGGGGCTTGTCCTCCCAGTCCTCCCTGTGCCGGGGCTTGTCTCTCCTCCCCATTATTTCCTGGGCTCAGGCTTGTGTCTCCCATTCTTATCTTCCCTCCTCCTGGGCTCGTGTCTCCCCAGGCTTGTGTCCTACAATTCCTCCCCAGGCCAGTCTCCTCCCATTCAACTCTGTGCCCTGTCTCGTGTCTCCTCCCATTCCTCTCTGCACCCAGACTGTTCTTTCCTTGAATTCCTACCTGCGCCGGGGCCTGTCTCTCCTGCCAGTCCTCCCTGCACTCGGGCCTGTCTCCTCCCCATTATTGCTTGAGCTTGTGTCTCCTCCTATTCTTTTCTTTCCTCCTTCTGTGCTCTTGTCTTACCAGGCTCATGTCCTACAATTCCTCCCCAGGCTTGTCTCCTCCTATTCCTCCCTGCACCCGGTTTGGCCTCTCCTTCTGTCCCTGGGTGCCCAGACTGGTCTCTTTCCATTGCTCTCTGTGCCTGAGCTGGTTTCTCCTTCCATTCCTAACTGAGCCTGGGCTTGTGCCTCCTCTCATTCTTCCCTCCTCTCTGGCTTGTCTCTCCTTCCCATTATTGCTTGAGCTTGTGTCTCCTCCTATTCTTTTCTTCCCTCCTTCTGGGCTCATGTCTTCCCGGGCTCATGTCCTACAATTCCTCCCCAGGCTTGTCTCTCCTCCTATTCCTCCCTGCACCTGGGTTGGTCTCTCCTTCCGTACCTGGGTGCCCGGACTGGTCTGTCCTTCCATTTGTTTCTGTGCCTGAGCTGGTTTCTCCTCTCATTCCTAACAGCCTGGGCTTGTGCCTCCTCTCATTCTTCCCTCCTGTCGGGCTTGTGTCTCCTCCCATGCTTCCCTCCTCTTGGGCTCGTTTCTCCTCCCATGCTTCCCTCATCTTCGGCTCGTCTCTCCCATTCCTCCTCCCTTTCCAGCTTGTCTCTCCTCCCATTCTTCCCTCCACCCACGCTTACAGATTTACCCTTCCTTACCTTTGCTCAAATATTCAAAACTCTGCCCACTCCTTACTCCATGCACCCTTAAATCTCCTCCCATTTCCTCTACCCACATTAACAGATTGTCTCCTGTCTCTATCTTTACTCAAATTCACAGATTTCCAACCTTGTCTTCACCCAAAAGGAACTGTCTTTTCCCACCCCTGTCTCCACCCATGCTTAAATATCAACTATACTTGCAAGTTTATTTGACCCTTTGCTTCATCCTGACATACAGATTTCTCCCCATTACTTCCCCCACCCAAAGTTACTTACAGGTTTTTCCTTTTTGTGTTAGACTATGGTGCCCGCTGCACTTGGAGAAAACCTGGCACTCCATCAGACACTGGACAGTATGGACCCATAGCATTATAGAATGCCACCATAGGGCTACCAAACTGAACGGTCTATAACCACCGAGGAGGCCTTCATCTGGAGCTGCCTCTGTTTGTCCGCAGCATAAGTGGAGTCCCTTTACCCAGGTGGATGAATAGAACTTTTTGCCATCATTGATTGAAATGTATGACTTACTCAAAAAAAAAACAAAATATATTAGTTATAAACATGTAAACCTTGTCACATCCTCAGGGGTCCTGGATGATGAGATACGAGGAGCTGTTCAGAGTCCTCACATTGTGGCTGTGTCTCAGGTATCATACACAGAGAGTGAAGCCCACTGGTTTGCCCCCTGAGTGTTGCAGGTTAGCCCCCTGCTGTAATTGGACTCGTTTTCTTTGTACCCAGATATATAAATCAGTCACCAGAAGACGGAGGAGATATATTGTCCCAGGGAGTCAGAAAAATACTGGCAGAGGTCACCGATTTGGAGACACAATGTGATTTATTTATGAGCCACAAAGGAAATAAATTATATCTTCCTGGGTGAGAAAACGAATTGTGACGCTGTGCGTTCACTGATGAAGCCGAAGATGCTACTAAGACCTGACTGGGTGGTTGTGGGGTCCAGGTCCCGCTAGTAGCAAATAATGTGGACTACTTTATATCCAGACCTCAAAGCATAATACAGGGGGGCGAAGGAGATAGAAATACTAGAAAAAAGTTTGCTTATCCCTGTGCTGCCAACGTAGCCGCCCGGTCCTCCACTCTCTCCCTCCAGACTTCACATATTCCTGACTAGGTGTTACATAATTAAGTGCGTGGTCACCATTTTGTTGAATTTGCACGAAACAAGTCCTGAAAATTTCAGTTTCGAGTCCAAAATTTGGGGGAAACTCGTCACAATTTAGAATGAAGATTTAAGTAAGTTCTGCAACTTTCTTATAGACTTTGTTTTCATTCGTCGCCATCTTCAAGATCGCCAGTTGCAACAATGTTAAAACTTTTAGTGCCCCAACGCTTCTAGCGGCTGAGGGGTTGTTACAATTGTATCCAATTTAGTGAATCCTCTGTGAGCATAAAAGGTTATTCCAAACACAGAAGCCGATGACCGAGCGCTGGGAAAACTCATCAGTTGGGGTCTTACTGCAGGAATCCCCCCAGATCCAGGGAAAGAAGGGACTGCACTGATGGCTTGGTACATCCAATGGTGCAGGGAAAGAATTTCTAAGAAGCTGATGATGATGCAAGTGATGCAACTTCAGTTTGTTATTGCAGTACCCCTGGGGCAACCAGAACCCGATCCAATAATTTTGTCTTTAATTGTTTCCTTTGCGAAAATCAAACGAACATTGTAATATGTCGTATACGAGAAATCTGCTTCTCCACTTACGAGACACCACTTCTCCTCCCTCTACTTCCTAAACACATCATTCACTCTGGGGAAAAAAACTGCTAAAATCCATCCTCCGTTACTGAGGAGTCAGATAACAGTTGCCTAAGGAAGTTTAAAGAGAGGAGAGAAGGAGAAATTAACAGTCAGACACACAGAATGTGCTGCTGCTTTCTAGTGTTCTATCTCGCCTTAGAGCTGGATTCTCAGCTACACTGCTTATTATGCCGTCCATGTTGGTGCTCCACCTGACTATGTACTAGATCAATACAGAGCAGGAATCCCTCATGCCTTAGGTTTAACTAGATTAATTAAACCAATGTGTAGCTGCACTGCTACATTGTTACAAACTACAAGTGATAAATGTGTGCACATGTTTAGAGATTGGATATAATTGTAGCAAACTACACTCCTGGGTCATAAATGGGGTGAAATGCTTGCAGACCCCCCTCCTCAATCTGCTGCAAAGCATCATGGTCCTTTTATACCTTTTTTTTATAATAATGTCCCCTCTATCCTGTCTCAGGATGATGAACATGGTGGAGGGTGAACGAATGTACCTGCAGCACAGGAGTCACCATGATCTTCCCCTACAGAGACTATTCGGCTAATTCCCCTTTGAAGCCGCCTGTGTTTTCCATGATCTATGATGGGGCCAGGCTATTACTACAGTGATATAATCTCTATGAGAGATGCCGTATTTGGGGCCATTACGGCGCTGAGGCGGAGGTGACATGTGGCGTAATGCCGCTCGATTGTCTGCTAATCTGCCGTAAATTTAGCGCGCGCGTTAATAGGACTACCTGCCTGAAGTCAAAAACATCCAACTGGGGATCTAAACCCTTATCGGAGCTGAATGCCGCTCTCGTTCCAGGGCCCCTTGTTAAACTCTGTGGTGGAAGAACTATTATAATTGCATTTACAGCATCGGGTTAATCCCTGATTTAATGGCACATTATCACTCCGACTTCTCCAGATATGAAACAAAGAGGAAACCTGACGGTCTCCGGGATCAGAGGCAAATGGGGAGCTGGTAAACTGCAATCGTAAAACATTCTGTGCATATAAAAAGTCTACACACCCCTGGTTGGGGAAAAAAAATAATCACAAGATGAATTATATCAGAACTTTTTCCTCCTTTATGACCGGAGGTATTTTCCATTTTTCCGTGTTCGTTTTTCGCTCCCCTCCTTCCAGAATCATAACATTTTTTATTTTTCCATCAATATGGCCATGTGAGGACTTATTTTTTGCGGGACGAGTTGTGTTCTGAACGACATCTTTGGTTTTAGCATGTCGTGTACTGTTTCTTCTCTTACAGGTTGGGTTGGGGGCAGATATACATCAATATAGAATGCTGTATATCAGCCCTGAAAGGTGATGGCCGTATCTCTTATCCGCCAAACCTGGTGACAGTTTCCCTTTAAACAGCTGTACTGAGCTGTGTGGCTGCGAATCCATCTCTAGAACAAGATAAAACACTTAAAAAATCAATACTTTCAGTTTGTAATTCTCACTTTGTGCTTACCCTTTCTATGGATTTCAGTAGGCAGCTGTAATCCGATCCCTCAGTGACATAACAGTTTGTCTTTCTTTGATCAGGACAGATTTTAGGCATTTTTCAGAGTGATGATGAATGCTAGAGGCAGAGAGAAGTGTCTCATAAGTGGAGAAATAAGCAGCTTTATCTAATAAAATATATTACACAGTATCTGATATTCGCATGTATTATTGATTGATACTAATTCTGCGACCATATTATTCTCTGACCCATATTATTATTTTTGTATCACAATTTGCTTTCATTATTTGTTTGTTTTTTCTCCCATTCATAAAAATAAACTACAATTTCCCCAAACTCAGTCCATTAATATCGGGAATATTCAGTATTAGGCTATGTGCACACGTTGCAGATTTGGGTGCAGAATTTTCTGCACAAAATCTGCATCTCCTGGCAGAAAACGCAGCTGCTTTTTTGATGCGTTTTTGTATGCCTTTTTGAAAGCTAAATCAAGATGTATTATTGAACAAAAAAAAAAGATTTGTGATGTAATTATTGTCCAACCTCTTCTTTTACATTTGTCCAACCCACACTCCATTCACACAGATAGATAGATAGATAATAGATAGATAGATAATAGATCTATAGATAGCAGGAATGAGATGGATAGATAGATATATAGATAGACATATAGATAGATAATATCTATCCTCTATCTCATTCCTGCTATCTATTCTATCATCTATCTATTATATCTATCATCTATCTATCTCATGCCTTCTATCTATCTATCGATAGATTTTTCTGTATTTTCATGACTATGAAAATTGTACATTCACACTGAAGGCATCAAAACTATGAATTAACACATGTGGAATTATATAATTAAAGGGCCACTGTCACCCCCTTCAGCCGTTATAAACTAAAAGAGCCACCTTGTGCAGCAGTAATGCTGCAGTCTAACAAGGTGGCTCTTTTAGTTTTAGGTTCAAGTATACCCCAAATAAAGCGTTTTTATACTTAGCCACAATTCCTGTCTCTAGCCAGGTAGGCGGGTCCTCACTCCCCAGCTTGGCCAGCTCCTCTGCCGTCACTCACATCTTCCTGCGCTTTCGGCGCCGCCCCCTCAGCGCTGTTATCGTTTCAAAACCGGCGCCTGCGCTGTGTACTGGTGGTGCCTGCGCGGGCATTGCGGCCAGCCACCTTTGGAATCCCCGCCCCGCACTGTGTTATGCATTATGCACAGTGCGGGGCGGGGATTCCAAAGGTTCCACCTATACAGAATATTCCGTGTAATGGCTGATACCAGAGAACAAAAGACATCCACAGAACACCAGGATGGATCGCTGCACAGCAATGCTGTAGGACCTGCAATGACGTCACTGCCATGTGATTGCCCTAATCACATGGCAGTGACGTCATCGCAGGTCCTACAGCTATTTGCTGTGCAGCAGATCCATCCTGGTGTTCTGTGGATGTCTTTTGTTCTCTGGTATCAGCCATTACACGGAATATTCTGTATAGGTGAAACATAAATATATACTGATAAGAAGAAGGTTTTCCGGGGATTCCAAAGGTGGCTGGCCGCAATGCCTGCGCAGGCGCAGTGTGCAAGCCTGGCTGGGACATCAGACGGCCAGAGCTTACTGCGTCTGCGCAGGACACCAGTACACAGCGCAGGCGCCGGTTTTGAAACGATAACAGCGCTGAGGGGGCGGCGCCGAAAGTGCAGGAAGATGTGAGTGACGGCAGAGGAGCTGGCCAAGCTGGGGAGTGAGGACCCGCCTACCTGGCTAGAGACAGGAATTGTGGCTAAGTATAAAAACGCTTTATTTGGGGTATACTTGAACCTAAAACTAAAAGAGCCACCTAGTTAGAATGCAGCATTACTGCTGCACAAGGTGGCTCTTTTAGTTTATAACGGCTGGAGGGGGGTGACAGTGGCCCTTTAATTTCAGTTGTTTCACACTTTTTTGTTATGTCTTATATTCTAGGTTCTTCAATGCAGCCACCTTTTGCTTTGATGACTGCTTTGCACACTCTTGGCATTCTCTTGATGAGCTTCAAGAGGTAGTCACCGGGAATGGTTTTCACTTCACAGGTGTGCCCTGTCAGGTTTAATAAGTGGGATTTTTTGCCTTATAAAAAGGGTTGGGACCATCAGTTGTTTTGTGCAGAAGTCTGGTGGATACACAGCTGATAGTCCTACTGAATAGACTGTTAGCTGCTTTTTTCTTGCCATAATACAAATTCTAAGTAAAGAAAAACGAGTGGCCATCATTACTTTAAGAAATGAAGATCAGTCAGTCCGAAAAATTGGGAAAACTTTGAAAGTGTCCCCAAGTGCAGTTGCAAAAACCATCAAGCGCTACAAAGAAACTGGCTCACATGAGGACCGCCCCAGGAAAGGAAGACCAAGAGTCACCTCTGCTTCTGAGGATAAGTTTATCCGAGTCACCAGCCTCAGAAATCGCAGGTTAACAGCAGCTCAGATTAGAGGCCAGGTCAATGTCACACAGAGTTCTAGCAGCAGACACATCTCTACAACAACTGTTAAGAGGAGACTTTGTGCAGCAGGCCTTCATGGTAAAATAGCTGCTAGGAAGCCACTGCTAAGGACAGGCAACAAGCAGAAGAGACTTGTTTGGGCTAAAGAACACAAGGAATGGACATTAGACTAGTGGAAATCTGTGCTTTGGCTGATGAGTCCAAATTTGAGATCTTTGGTTCCAACCATCGTGTCTTTGTGCGATGCAGAAAAGGTGAACGGATGGACTCTACATGCCTGGTTCCCACCGTGAAGCATGGAGGAGGAGGTGTGATGGTGTGGGGGTGCTTTGCTGGTGACACTGTTGGGGATTTATTCAAAATTGAAGGCATACTGAACCAGCATGGCTACCACAGGATCTTGCAGCGGCATGCTATTCCATCCGGTTTGCGTTTAGTTGACCATCATTTATTTTTCAACAGGACAATGACCCCAAACACACCTCCAGGCTGTGTAAGGGCTATTTGACGAAGAAGGAGAGTGATGGGGTGCTACGCCAGATGACCTGGCCTCCACAGCCACCAGACCTGAACCCAATCGAGATGGTTTGGGGTGAGCTGGACCGCAGAGTGAAGGCAAAAGAGCCAACAAGTGCTAAGCATATCTGGGAACTCCTTCAAGATTGTTGGAAGACCATTTCCAGTGACTACATCTTGAGGCTCATCAAGAGAATGCCAAGAGTGTGCAAAGCAGTCATCAAAGCAAAATATATATCTATGGATAGATATATCTATGGATAGATGTAGATGGATATATGGATAGATGTATCTATAGATATATCTATCTATCTATAAATATATCTATAGATTATCCATAGATATATAATAGCAAGGCCAATGTTTATTAATGAACATGTTTAATTAAAAAAATAATTAAAAAAAAATGGCGTCGGCTCCCGCAAAATTTTCTGTGCCAGAGGGGGAAAGCCGACGGCTGGGGGCCAAAATTTGTAGCCTGGGAAGGGGGTAATTCCGGCACTTAGCCCCTCTCTTCTCACTCCCCTGTAGCGGTGGGATATGGGGTAATAAGGGGTTAATGTCAACTTGTAAGGTGACATTAAGCCCGGTTAGTAATGGAGAGGCGTCAATAAGACTCCTATCCATTATTAAACTGATAGTAGTGAAAGAGTTAAAAAAAAAAATAGACACAGCCAGAAAAAAGTATTTTAATATTCTTAATTTGACCATACTTACCATACTCGATCGCCTGCAAAATATTAAAAATAATAAACCAACTGTATACTCCCTTTCCGCGGCAGTCCAATTAATAACGAGTGTCCCACAACAATCTCCCCTATAGAATAGTGACATCTGGTGATGTCACTGCTCTATAGGGCCTCCAGTGACACACTGACAGGAGACTGGCTCCTGCAGTGCATTACTGAAGAGGTTACCTGAGTTCATTGGTCTCACTTTATGGCAAAGCTGCGTGGGAAGTGAGAATAGGGACTATTTCTTACAGCGGCGGAGGAATACAGTGCGGAAGGATACCTTCCGTCATTGTATTGCTGGAGCCCCTGTAGAGCGGTCGCATTAGCTCATGTGGCAGCTCTCCACGGGAGATCGTCGTGGGACACTCGTTTTTGGATATCTGCGGATCAGGGAGTATATTGTTTGTTTATTATTTTAATATTTTTTACACGTGAGCAAGGGTTTCAGGGATCAAGGTGATGGTGAGTATGTTCTCTATGTTGTATGTACTGTATGGGTTGTGTATATGTACTGTATGTCTATATGCATGTGTTGTATGTACTGTATGCTATTTATACTGTATGTACTCTGTTGTATGTACTGTATGTCTATATGTATGTATGTATGTATGTGTTGTATGTACTGTATATGGGTTTTGTTTTTTTTTACATTCAACACATTAGCCGGATGATGGGACTACTACTGTCCCATCATTGGCTAATGTGTCAATCGCTGTCACTGTAACAGGCATAGCCCGATGGGACTTGTAGTCCCATCGGACGATACCTGCACAAACACACACATGAAAGACCCCCACACACACCAGGACAGGGCCACACACACCCGAACAGCCCGCAGACCGCCGGACAGCCCGCAGACCCCGCCCACACACACATACACGCACACAGTCACCGCCCACACACTTCCCTCCTCCCGAACTGCAGCGTTTCTCAGACCCACATCCGCAGCAAAACTGCAGATCTTTTTTACATCGGAGATTTTGCTGTGAATGTGTCTGACTCAATGCAAGTCTATGGGTGCAGAAATGCTGCAGTTCCGCACAAAAGAAGTGACACGTTTCAGTGTGGCTTTTTCCGCAGCATGTGCACATCAAGTCTGCGTTTCTCATAGACTTACATTGGTAAAAAACGCTGCGGATCTGCAATCAAGTCCGCAACGTGTGCACACAGCCTTAAAGTTGCTGTAGTAAATAAAGCAATAAATAAATGAAGCCATGTCATTCATGTCGTAGCGGCCGGCCGCACATGTGCTTAGGTTGTAGCACACTCATTTCTACCTTGAGTGGATTCCGAGGCCATAATTACCCCCTCTGCCAGGACTATTTTCTCAGACTCTTTGCTCCCGCCTGGCCTTTGTTTTTAATCCCTAGATTAATTGTATTGTTATACTTTAGTAATTCATTCTCCTTACATCCGGAGGCTTCTGGAACGCCCCTCCGTCCACAAAAAGGATTACAGGCAGTAATGAAGGTTACTTTCTACTTCAGCCCGGGGTGAAGCAGCGACAACATTGACAAGGAATCTGTTATTAAGGAAATTTATTTGTAAATTGGGAGGCTTTCAAGTGATGCTACACAGAAAAACGGAATCCTCGTACCTGCGGCACGGCGGGCCAAGATCACCGGGAGGCAGACATGTTGATCTGATAGGAAAAACTTGTTCAGTCCCTCATACCAACCCCTCCTGTAAGATCACCACTACATACAGTGTCTAGATAAAGAGCACCTCTATATACAGTGCCCATTCAGAGAGCATCCCTTTATACAGTGTCTAGTTGGGGAGGCACCACAAGCCTAATAAACAGTGTCTACAAAGTTAAGAGAGTGGCCAAAATAAGTTTCTTGGTAGAATTTATTTATTTTACTCACTTATATAGCGCCGTTAATTACACACAGGGCTACCACCAGGAATTTTAGGGCCCCATACTGGCAACATTTTCAGCCCCCCTTGAGACTCGGCCCGGGCTCCGTCTCCACCAAGCTCCGCATCCACCCCTCGAACCTTCCACAGTCCCACCACCCGCTCCTGGTAAACCTACTTCACCACGTCCTCACCAATCACACATTAGCAGTTCACATCGAACATCAGATTACATACACCACCATAATACAAGGTACAAAATACCGCCAAATCATGACCAAACCACATATTATCACCACATAGTGATGGAAACACTGCAATATTGATCATTAATAAAAAAACTTATTACAATATGTGCCACTATACACAGGAGCTCTGTACATAGCATACATTGTATGGTGTCGGTTTACAGGTAACACAGTGATCACCAGTGACATTACACACAGGAGCTCTGTATATAGTGTCAGTGTAAAGGTAATGCAGTGATCATCTGTGACATAAACAGGAGCTCTGTATATAGTGTCCAGGGTACAGGTAATACCATGATCACCAGTGACATTATACACAGGAGCTCTGTATATAGTGTATAGTGTACAGGTAACACAGTGATCACCAGTGACATTACACGCAGGAGCTCTGTATACAGTATAGTGTCAGTGTAAAGGTAATACAGTGATCATCTGACATACACAAGAGCTCTGTATATAGTGTCCAGTGTACAGGTAATACCATGATCACCAGTGACATTATACACAGGAGCTCTGTATATAGTGTCAGTGCACAGGTCATACAGGTATCACCAGTGAAAATATACACAGGAGCTCTGAATATAATGTATAGTGTACAGGTGACACAGTGATCACTAGTGACATTATACACAGGAGCTCTGTATATAGTGTCAGTGTAAAGGTAATACAGTGATCACCAGTGACATTATACACAGGAGCTCTGTATTTAGTGTCACCAGTGACTTTATACACAGTAGCTCTGTATATAGTCTCAGTGTACAGGTAATGCAATGATCACCAGTGACATATACAGAAGCTCTGTATATAGCGTTAGTGCACAGGTAATGCAGTGAACTCCAGTGACATACACAGGAGCTCTGTATATAGTGTCTGTACATGTAATGTAGTGATCACCAGTGACATTATATACAGGAGCTCTGTATAGAGTGTCAGTGCACAGGTAATACAGGGATCACCAGTGACAATATACACAGGAGCTCTAAATATAATGTATAGTGTACAGGTGACACAGTGATCACTAGTGAGTGACATTATACACAGGAGCTCTGTATATAGCGTCAGTGCACAGGTAATGCAGTGATCAATGGTGACATACACAGGAGCTCTGTATATTGTGTCAGTGTACAGGAAATACAGGGATCACCAATGACACTATACACAGGAGCTCTGTATGTAGCCTACAGGTAATACAGGGATCACCAGTGACGTTATACACAGGAGGTCCGTATATAGTCTACAGGGATCACCAGTGACATTATACACAGGAGCTCTGTATATAGTGTCAGTGTACAGGTAATACAGGGATTACCAGTGATATTATATAGATGAGCTCTGTTTATAGTGTACAGGTAATACAATGGCCACTAGTGACATTACACACAGGAGCTCTATATAGTGTATAGTGTACAGGTAACAGTGATCACTAGAGACTTTATACACAGGAGCTCTGCATATAGTGTCAGTATATAGGTAATGCTGTGATCACAAGGGACATTATACACAGGAGCTCTGTATATAGTGTCAGTGTACAGGTAATACAGTGATCACTAGAGACTTTATGCACAGGAGCTCTGTATATAGTGTCACTATATAGGTAATGCTGTGATCACCAGGGACATTATACACATGAGCTCTGTATATAGTGTCAGTGTACATGTAATACAGTGATCACCAGTGACAATATACACAGGAGCTCTGTATATAATTTATAGTGTACAGGTGATAGTGATCACTAGTGACATTATACACAGGAGCTCTGTATATAGTGTCAGTGCACAGGTAATACAGGGATCACCAGTGACAATATACACAGGAGCTCTGAATATAATGTATAGTGTACAGGTGACACAGTGATCACTAGTGACATTATACACAGGAGCTCTGTATATAGTGTCAGTGTACATGTAATGCAGTGATCACCAGTGACATTATATACAGGAGCTCTGTATATAGCGTCAGTGCACAGGTAATGCAGTGATCAACGGTGACATACACAGGAGCTCTGTATATTGTGTCAGTGTACAGGAAATACAGGGATCACCAATGACACTATACACAGGAGCTCTGTATATAGCCTACAGGTAATACAGGGATCACCAGTGACGTTATACACAGGAGGTCCGTATATAGTCTACAGGGATCACCAGTGACATTATACACAGGAGCTCTGTATATAGTGTCAGTGTACAGGTAATACAGGGATTACCAGTGATATTATATAGATGAGCTCTGTTTATAGTGTACAGGTAATACAATGGCCACTAGTGACATTACACACAGGAGCTCTATATAGTGTATAGTGTACAGGTAACACAGTGATCACTAGAGACTTTATACACAGGAGCTCTGCATATAGTGTCAGTATATAGGTAATGCTGTGATCACCAGGGACATTATACACATGAGCTCTGTATATAGTGTCAGTGTACATGTAATACAGTGATCACCAGTGACAATATACACAGGAGCTCTGTATATAATTTATAGTGTACAGGTGATAGTGATCACTAGTGACATTATACACAGGAGCTCTGTATATAGTGTCAGTGCACAGGTAATACAGGGATCACCAGTGACAATATACACAGGAGCTCTGAATATAATGTATAGTTTACGGGTGACACAGTGATCACTAGTGACATTATACAGAGGAGCTCTGTATATAGTGTCAGAGTACATGTAATGCAGTGATCACCAGTGACATTATATACAGGAACTCTGTATATAGCGTCAGTGCACAGGTAATGCAGTGATCAACGGTGACATACACAAAAGCTCTGTATATTGTGTCAGTGTACAGGTAATACAGGGATCACCAATGACACTATACACAGGAGCTCTGTATATAGCATGCAGGTAATACAGGGATCACCAGTGACATTATACACAGGAGCTCTGTATATAGTGTCAGTGTACAGGTAATACAGGGATTACCAGTGATATTATATTGATGAGCTCTGTTTATAGTGTACAGATAATACAATGGCCACTAGTGACATTATACACAGGAGCTCTATATATAATTTATAGTGTACATGTGATAGTGATCACTAGTGACATTACACACAGGAGCTCTGTATATAGTATCAGTGTAAAGGTAATACAGTGATCAGCTGTGATATACACAGGAGCTCTGTATATAGTGTCCAGTGTACAGGTAATACCATGATCACCAGTGACATTATACACAGGAGCTCTGTATATAGTGTCAGTGTACAGGTAATACAGTGATCACCAGTGACATTATGCACAGGAGCTTAGTGTATAGTGTACAGGTAACACAGTGATCACCAGTGACATTACACACAGGAGCTCTGTATACAGTATAGTGTCAGTGTAAAGGTAATACAGCGATCATCTGTGACATACACAGGAGCTCTCAATATAGTGTCCAGTGTACAGGTAATACCATGATCACCAGTGACATTATACACAGGAGCTCTGTATATAGTGTCAGTGCACAGGTCATACAGGCATCACCAGTAACAATATACACAGGAGCTCTGTATTTAGTGTCACCAGTGACTTTATACACAGTAGCTCTGTATATAGTCTCAGTGTACAGGTAATGCAATGATCACCAGTGACATATACAGAAGCTCTGTATATAGCGTTAGTGCACAGGTAATGCAGTGAACTCCATTGACATACACAGGAGCTCTGTATATAGTGTTTGTACCTGTAATGTAGTGATCACCAGTGACATTATATACAGGAGCTCTGTATATAGTGTCAGTGCACAGGTAATACAGGGATCACCAGTGACAATATACACAGGAGCTCTTAATATAATGTATAGTGTACAGGTGACACAGTGATCACTAGTGACATTATACACAGGAGCTCTGTATATAGTGTCAGTGTACATGTAATGCAGTGATCACCAGTGACATTATATACAGGAGCTCTGTATATAGCGTCAGTGCACAGGTAATGCAGTGATCAACGGTGACATACACAGGAGCTCTGTATATTGTGTCAGTGTACAGGAAATACAGGGATCACCAATGACACTATACACAGGAGCTCTGTATATAGCCTACAGGTAATACAGGGATCACCAGTGACGTTATACACAGGAGGTCTGTATATAGTCTACAGGGATCACCAGTGACATTATACACAGGAGCTCTGTATATAGTGTCACTGTACAGGTAATACAGGGATTACCAGTGATATTATATAGATAAGCTCTGTTTATGGTGTACAGGTAATACAATGGCCACTAGTGACATTATACACAGGAGCTCTATATAGTGTATAGTGTACAGGTAACACAGTGATCACAAGGGACATTATACACAGGAGCTCTGTATACAGTGTCAGTGTACAGGTAATACAGTGATCACTAAAGACTTTATACACATGAGCTCTGTTTATAGTGTCAGTGTACATGTAATACAGTGATCACCAGTGACAATATACACAGGAGCTCTGTATATAATTTATAGTGTACAGGTGATAGTGATCACTAGTGACATTATACACAGGAGCTCTGTATATAGTGTCAGTGCACAGGTAATACAGGGATCACCAGTGACAATATACACAGGAGCTCTGAATATAATGTATAGCGTCCAGGTAATACAGGGATTACCAGTGATATTATATAGATGAGCTCTGTTTATAGTGTACAGGTAATACAATGGCCACTAGTGACATTATACACAGGAGCTCTGTATATAGTGTCAGTATACATGTAATGCAGTGATCACCAGTGACATTATATACAGGAGCTCTGTATATAGTGTCAGTTTACAGGTAATACAGTGATCACTAGAGACTTTATGCACAGGAGCTCTGTATATAGTGTCAGTATATAGGTAATGCAGTGATCACCAGTGACATTATATACAGGAGCTCTGTATATAGTGTCAGTTTACAGGTAATACAGTGATCACTAGAGACTTTATGCACAGGAGCTCTATATATTGTCAGTGTACAGGTAATACACAATGACATTATACACAGGAGCTCTGTATATAGTGTCAGTGTACAGGTAATACAGTGATCACTAGAGACTTTATGCACAGGAGCTCTGTATATAGTGTCAGTATATAGGTAATGCTGTGATCACCAGGGACATTATACACAGGAGCTCTGTATATATTGTCAGTGTACAGGTAATACAGTGATCACCAGTGACATTATACACAGGAGCTCTGTATAGTGTCAGTGTACAGGTAATACAGTGATCACTAGAGACTTTATGCACAGGAGCTCTGTATATAGTGTAACTATATAGTTATAGTGTCAGTATATAGGTAATGCTGTGATCACCAGGGACATTATACACATGAGCTCTGTATATAGTGTCAGTGTACAGGTAATACAGTGATCACCAGTGACATTTTACACAGGAGCTCTGTATATAGTGTCATTGTACAGGTAATACAGTGATCACCAGTGATATTATACACAGGAGCTTTGCATTACCTGTACACTGACACTATATACAGTGACCACCAGTGATCTTATACAGAGGAACTCTGTATATACTGTCAGTGTCCAAGGAATACAGGGATCATCAGTGACATTCTATTAATAAAATCCCTTAATTAGCCCCTATAGTAATAATGTCTCATTCCTGGCCATTTCTGGTGTCTTATACCTGGCCCCTTGTGTTATCCCATTCGTTTACTCTTGTGGCTCCATCCTGGCCCCAGTTCTCCATTCTACCCCTCCCTTGACCACACACACACTGAAAACCGTATCCTCAAAAATAAAGTACATCACGCAGTAATAATATCCCACATCGTGGTCCACATGTGCCCCATATGATCTGGCATCCTGCCCCTATAGTGCAACTTAGCAAAAAAAGTTTTTCCTTACCTGGCCGAGGTCCAGCGGAGACATCTTGCGGCATCCATCTGAGCCTGGCCCGGAGACACTGGCACATGACAGTGACGTCATACGCCGGCGACGTTCGCATCAATGTCAGCTGTCGGCCTGTGATTAGCTGGTGGTTAACTAATACTTTGCCTCCCACATGGCAAAATAATTTCAATTGCATGTGCATCCGAGAATACGTTCAGTTAATGAACCGGCAGAATCCTGCTGCTGGGGCCCGGTGAGCAGAATAGGGGGCCCAGTCCAGGCCCCCTCTGCTCACCGGGCCCCATAAATCAGTAAGGGCAGTAATACCCTGATGGCGGCCCTGATTCCACAGTGCTTTACAGATATTATCGGTACGGTCCTCATTGGGGTTCACAATCTAGGTTCTCCATCAGTATGTCTCTGGACATCCCCATATTCAGTGTCGGTCCCCAAACTTTCCTTATTGATAGAGTGCTGCCTGATACAGGGCCCATACTAGAAAGTGACCACAAGTTATCATGAGGTCGGCATGAAGACTAGACCACTGTCCGGCTCCGGTACCTCTACAGAAAGTTCTTTCTGATCCTTAACAATACCGTGGTCCCTGGTGAGGTGCCCTCTTGGTAGACCCCAGTGGCCATATTATCTCCTTCCATCGGCCTCCTATTCGTTCCACCACTGGTCGTCTGAATGCTCTTCCCATACAGCGCCACAGACCGCGTTAGCGCCATCTACAAACACAAGGGCCGAATTGATGCTGCAGGCGAGTGCGACGAGTCCAGAATGAGCCTTTTGTCTTTTCCCGCAGTTTTGAAAATGCAAACAGTTTAGAAACATTGTTTGCTGAAATACCAGGTGAGCGGCGCATGTCCTTTGCTCCGGCGCCGCCGACACTTCAGACAATGGCAAACGTTTAAACTGTTAAGTCAGAACAAAGATCCAGCCGCGCTCACGACTCCGGCGAAAACCCCCAGAAAGAAATTCTTTAAAATTGCCTATTCATTCAAATTTACTGAGTGTAGCAAAAATGTCACAAGCAGAAAGTCAAAGGAGATTGAATAAAATAAATGCAAAAAGGCAGATTAGTCATGCACTGAGCCGTCTTCGGCGCACAATGCCATTTTTATGGCGGTTTCATCTTTGTTCAATACATAGTGGATGATACATGGTCAGCCATGTAATCTTCCTTTGATTCTCAGGCTCATTTATCCGGAGCCTTTTTCACAAGACATTGATGAGAAATCTTTCTGTTTTCTCTCTATTGTTTTATTTATCATACATAACGGCCTTTAAAAAAAAATTAGAGGGGGGAGAAGAGTGCAGACGGAGAATCCTTAAAAGTGGGCAACGGAAAAAAAGATCAAATAACATGATGTCATCACGTTCTGTTTCTTCGCAAATAATGTTAGAATTCCGGATACCTATCAAAATACGGAATAAATAAAAATAAAAAAAAAGAGAAATAAAAAATCTGCGCTCGTCGGAATATATTTAAATGTTTCTGAAGATGGAGGAGCAAGCTGTATGAAAATGACTTGCATCTCAAACTTGACCTCTTGTCTAATCTTTACCGCCGCAGATAGAGATCTATTATTTATGCATTCGGATAAGTATAGAGAATATTTGTCAGTCACAGTTTTGTACCTTGCAAATTTAATAAAAAACAGCCCTTAAGATAGAATTGCTTAGCCAGCCGGGGCCAACAAAAGGCGGTGATGTAAAAGTGTCAACAGTGGCCCGCATCATAATGGAGACAAGCTGCCTGCCAGAGACGAGGGAATGAGAGCGGAAATAGGGGTGATGAGAATTTTTGCAATTTTTTGCTTTTCTTAACAGATGATGGTCGGTGCAGAATGTACAGTGTCTTGCGAAGGTATTCAGCTCCCTTGACCCTTTCAACCTTTTCCCACATATCATGCTTCAAACATAAAGATACCAAATGTAAATTTTTGGTGAAGAATCAACAACAAGTGGAACACAATTGTGAAGTTGAACGAAATTTATTGGTTATTTTACATTTTTGTGGAAAATCAGAAACTGAAAAGTGGGGAGTGCACGCACAAACTAGCCATAGTGACCAGTGCACGCACAAAGTAATCATAGTGACCAGTGCATGCACAAACTAGTCATAGGGGCCATTGCACACGCAAACTAATGATAGGGACCACTGCATGCACAAACTAGTCATAGGGGCCAGTGCACCCGCAAACTAGTCATAGGGACCAGTGCACGTGCAAAGTAATCATAGTGACCAGTGCACGCACAAACTAGTCATAGGGACCAGTGCACGCACAAACTAGTCATAGGGGCCAGTACATACGCAAACTAGTCATAGGGGCCAGTGTACCCGCAAACTAGTCAAAGGGACCAGTGCACGCACAAACTAGTCTTAGGGGCCAGTGCACGCACAAACTAGTCATAGGGACCAGTGCATGCGCAAAGTAATCATAGTGACCAGTGCAGCGCAAACTAGTCATCGGGACCAGTGCACACACAAATTAGTCATAGAGACCAGTGCACACGCAAACTAGTCATAGGGGCCAGTGCACACGCAAACTAGTCATAGGGACGAGTGCACGCACAAACTAGTCATAGGGGCCAGTGCATACGCAAACTAGTCATAGGGGCCAGTGTACCCGCAAACTAGTCATAGTGACAAGTGCACACGTAAAGTAATCATAGTGACCAGTGCACGCACAAACTAGTCATAGGGACCAGTGCACACGCAAACTAGCCATAGGGACCAGTGCACATGCAAACTAGTCATAGGGGCCAGTGCACGCACAAACTAGTCATAGGGGCCAGTGCATGCGCAAACTAGCCATAGGGACCAGTGCACACGCAAACTAGTCATAGGGGCCAGTGCACCTGCAAACTAGTCATAGGGGCCAGTGCATGCGCAAACTAGCCATAGGGGCCAGTGCACACGCAAACTAGTCATAGGGACCAGTGCACACGCAAACTAGCCATAGGGACCAGTGCACCTGTAAACTAGTCATAGGGACCAGTGCATGCGCAAACTAGCCATAGGGGCCAGTGCACATGCAAACTAGTCATAGGGTCCAGTGCACACGCAAACTAGTCATAGGGGCCAGTGCACGTGCAGTGCCCCAGAGTCCTGGTCATTGCAGTACTGATGCTCCGCCGCTAAGGGGGGTATTGGTACGTCTGATGGCACTGAAGGAGTTCACCTGACCAGGTATCACAGACACCAATACACTTCACAGTCTGGCCTCCAGGGGGAGCTAAGGGTGCTATGTATTAGGCCACTCCTCACAATCTGGTAAAACTGGGGGTTAGATAGGAAGTTAGTGAGAAGCTGACTGGGTTGGAACCAGGCAACATCCTGTGGCAGAGGGTGTTGCAGGGGAAGATTCAGGGGGGTCCCTGTCAGGGGTGGGATCCTGACAGAGTCCTAGCGAACAGAAAGAACGTTACGGGACCGCGCCTGCACTTCATTGCGGCGGTACCCCAAGAAAGGACAAGAAGCGAGGTTTATTGTGAAGAGTGAGAAATGAGATCAACGCAACAAGGAGATAACACCAGTAGGAGTCGTGCTGTAAGACGAGGCAACATCCTACTGAGGCGCGTAGCCGGTGGCCGGAGACGCCGAGGAAGTATTGAGCTCCAGGCCTTACTTCAAACCTACGGCAGGACAGTCAGTTATAGGCGGGCTGTCTCACCCAAAATCACCTAAGCAGACATAGGGGGCAACAGTTGGAGAGGGGCGACTCTAGGGTCCCGGAAGACCTCCAGACCTACCCGTCATACGGGTGCGTCCTAGCCATATCATCTGGGGGACGAAGAAGAACATCAGAATCAGTTGTGAGGGAACTTCAGAAACAGACATGCAGCGCCCCCACTGCTGCAGGGCCGAGGGGTACCCGGTACCGGGCCTCTAAGTCTCTGCTCTGGGGTTGTCACGGTGGCTAGGCCCGGTCCGTGACCCTGCTGAGGGGCGTTACAGTGAAAGATATGATGGATGATGGTGGTGGTGAGGCTGTAGTGGTGCGGTGCAATAAATAACGAGGACACCAGGTTGCAGTCTCTTTACCTCTTTACTGAAGATCTCTGGGTCCTCAGTCCGGAGTCCAGATCACCAGGCTGCGCAAGTCCGGCCGGTCCAATGGCACCTCCAGAGTTCCCTTAACAGGTGGAAATCTGCGCCTACCTCCTAGCGCTGTGTGTTGCGGTCCTTCCCTGCTGTGCTTACGGAAAGTCCCCACAACTGTTGTGTCCGTTTCTTAAGTTCCCTCACAACTCGATTAGATGATGTTCTGCTAATCCTCCGTCCCTCCCTGATGTTACGGTTGGAACGGCACCCGTATGACGGGTAGGCTCGGAGCTCTTCCGGGACCCTAGAGTCGCCCCTCTCCACAAGTTGTCCCCCAAGACTGCATAGGTGATTTAAGTGAGACAGCCCGCCTTAGACTGACTGTCCTGCCGCTGTTTAGAGTATTGCTTGAAGCTGAATATTGTAATACTCCCTCGGCGTTCCGGCCGCCGGTTGTGCGCCTCAGTAGGATGTTGCCTCGGTCTTACAGCACGACCCCTACTGGTATTCTCCTTGTTGCTTTGATCTCGTTTCTCACTCAGCACAATCTATCTCGCTTTCAATCCTTCCTTGGGTACCGCCGCTATACTGAGCAGGCACGGTCCCGTTACGTTCGCTCAAGTTGCCAAGCCTCTGTCAGGATCCCACCCCTGACAGAGACCCTACCGAATCTTCTCCCGCAACACCCTCTGCCACAAGGTGTTGCCTGGTTCCAACCCAGTCAGCTTTCTGTCTAACTTCCTGCCTGACCCCCAGTTTTACCAGTGTGTGGAGAGTGGCCTAATGAATAGAACCCCCTGGAGGCCCGGCGGTGAAATGTATTGGTGTCTGTGATACCTGATCAGATGAACTCCTTCAGTGCCATCAGACGTACCATAGCTCCCCTTAGTGGCGGAGCCACAGTACTGCAACGACCAGGACTCTGGGGCGCTGCACTCCCCCCCCGGTTAAATCCAGTACTCCGGGACTGGGAAGAAAACAACAATACAGGTTAGCAAAAAGACATACAATTTTGTTGAGTGCAATAACAATAAGTATACTTGAATAGAGCTTCCCTTTATGGGAGGTGAGGACACTTGAACGTTACAAACATGGTTAAATATCATAGCAACATGCTATAAATAACTTTTCTTACCCAACCGGGTATTCTACTTAGTACAAATTCTTGAACAATAATTTAACATTGCCTTTAAGGACGTACACTCTGAATCCGCTAAAGACCTTCTTATAATCACATTATAAGGCAATCTAACTTTTACATTCTCCTTCTTTAAATCTGCAGGACCGCCTGTCCTAACGGCACCAGACCTACTGCCTCTCCTTTCTTACAGGACCGCTCCTTTCAGCCCGAGCCTTCTGTCTTTTCAACTACTATACACAGTATAGAACATAACATTTCTTTCAGTTTAAAAGCACTGAGCCATCTCTATATGGCTCCTAAGAGGACTCAGGGTTCACCTTCTGTCCTCGTTGTCTATCAACATTATCAAACATTTTCTGTATAACATTAAACCTTCTCATTATTTTCTTACTGACATGTATGCTGGACACTACGTCTACCCCTACAGGCCCACTGCATCCTTCTTCTAGCTTTCACTTTCTTTCAGGGAACATTATCAGCATTTCTTTACAATTAACTAGTTGGATACATATAACTTTCTTATACAAACATTATCATCACTTTCTTTCTGTCAAAACATTATTGCTACCTGTCTTAAAGCAATATCACCATTTAAGTGCAACAAATGAACATCCCCTTTAAGAGGGGACCAAGTCTCTATGAGGTAGCGTATCTTCTCAAACTACCAGTCCATACTCAGCAAAGGTTCCAGTGTGGTATCTTCACAAAGAGTCCTTTTCGAAGTAAAACCAGTAGGAAACACCTTTAAGAAGGTGCAAACTATTTACAAAAAGTTTGTATCATGCACTGTTCATGATTGCGGCAGTTCTGGAAACTTTGTGCAAAACTTTGGAAAAATCAAACAAAACAATAGGGATCCCGGGTCAACAAAGGGATCCCTTTAAGAGTTAACCCTGAACGGGTTTAGCAGCAAACAGCAGAGAAACAGTTAACTATTTACATTAATAAAGCATCTATGCTCACTCAGTCTTCTTGTGCAGGGGACGGCCTTCTCCCAGGCCTCACCCGGCCAACGGGTCGCCTTGGGGTAGCAAGGGCCGGTCCTGGCTCCAGCAGCGACAGGATCCCACACCGGGATGCCCTCCTTGCTTGTGGGCGAGCACGACCCAGAGGCACGCGGTGGACCCGGATCTCCTGAGATTCCTCGGGGGCTGGTTCCAGCATCTTCTCTGCAGAAGGCCCATCTTCCAGCGTTCCAGTAGCAGCCTGCAGGGCGACGCACCGCTGGACGCCCCGCGCTATCCAGCCGGTTCCACCCGCTTCCTTCCTCCACCGGGTGTAGGTCACGGCGTCGCCCGGCTCCAGGTCAGAGTCATACCTCCCTCCACAGGGCTCGACTTCCTCGCGGTCAACACGGATCTGCAGTGGCTCCCCGATCTCCTGGATAACTCCCCTTCCGTGTCGGGAGTTAAAGGATACCACCACGCCCCAGTGCGACGGTGGGGTCTCTTCCACACTGGTCAGATCAATCTGGGCCGCAGGCTGAGGCCTGCTCCGCCAGGCTGCCATTAGGCGCCGCAGATGTTCAGCCTCTGGCAGGATCCTCAGGCCCTGCGCCCGCAGCGTACCTTCAGCCGCGGCCGGGTTGGGTGGAGCAGGGGACACCGGAGACAAGCGGACCTCCGTGGGCTGGCCCAACCGGGCAAGCACGCGGGCATCAGCCTCCAAGCGGCGTGCTATCTGTCGGGCCTCGGCTGCAGCCGCACACTCCTCAGACAGTGGCAAGGGGGGTCGGCCCATCGGTGACTCTGCGAGGGTGAGTCCCCACAACGTCGGTGCCTCTGGGGCTGTGTCGGGTCGTGCAGCCTCAGACCGAATCGGGTCAGTCCCACGTGGTGTTCCCGGCTTCGCCATCTTCTCTTCCTCTCCAGCGTCCTCTTCCCGCGGTCTCTTTCGTGGGCGGCCCCGTCTCCATGGTCTCCACCCTCCAAACAAGATCAGGAGGCGGACCTCGGCTGTTGACGGACACGTCCTCAGGACACAGAAATATTTAGACTGGGCGGCCATTGTCCTTCGCGCTCTCCAGCTGGCCTACGCCCTTCTTCTCCTCCTGCGCTCTCCTCAGCGCTGTAATGGCGGCGGATTTTGGCGGTAAATGGCGCAGCACAGTCCTTGCAATAAAGTACAGTCCAAGCACAATTAATCACAGTTCCAAGGCACACATGACCTGATTCTTCAGGCTTAAGTAGATCCTGTTCGTGACGCCAAGTTGCAGCGCCCCCACTGCCGCAGGGCCGAGGGGTACCCGGTACCGGGCCTCTAAGTCTCTGCTCTGGGGTTGTCACGGTGGCTAGGCCCGGTCCGTGACCCTGCTGAGGGGCGTTACAGTGAAAGATATGATGGATGATGGTGGTGGTGAGGCTGTAGTGGTGCGGTGCAATAAATAACGAGGACACCAGGTTGCAGTCTCTTTACCTCTTTACTGAAGATCTCTGGGTCCTCAGTCCGGAGTCCAGATCACCAGGCTGCGCAAGTCCGGCCGGTTCAATGGCACCTCCAGAGTTCCCTTAACAGGTGGAAATCTGCGCCTACCTCCTAGCGCTGTGTGTTGCGGTCCTTCCCTGCTGTGCTTACGGAAAGTCCCCACAACTGTTGTGTCCGTTTCTTAAGTTCCCTCACAACTCGATTAGATGATGTTCTGCTAATCCTCCGTCCCTCCCTGATGTTACGGTTGGAACGGCACCCGTATGACGGGTAGGCTCGGAGCTCTTCCGGGACCCTAGAGTCGCCCCTCTCCACAAGTTGCCCCCCAAGACTGCATAGGTGATTTAAGTGAGACAGCCCGCCTTAGACTGACTGTCCTGCCGCTGTTTAGAGTATTGCTTGAAGCTGAATATTGTAATACTCCCTCGGCGTTCCGGCCGCCGGTTGTGCGCCTCAGTAGGATGTTGCCTCGGTCTTACAGCACGACCCCTACTGGTATTCTCCTTGTTGCTTTGATCTCGTTTCTCACTCAGCACAATCTATCTCGCTTTCAATCCTTCCTTGGGTACCGCCGCTATACTGAGCAGGCACGGTCCCGTTACGTTCGCTCAAGTTGCCAAGCCTCTGTCAGGATCCCACCCCTGACAGAGACCCTACCGAATCTTCTCCCGCAACACCCTCTGCCACAAGGTGTTGCCTGGTTCCAACCCAGTCAGCTTTCTGTCTAACTTCCTGCCTGACCCCCAGTTTTACCAGTGTGTGGAGAGTGGCCTAATGAATAGAACCCTTAGCTCCCCCTGGAGGCCCGGCGGTGAAATGTATTGGTGTCTGTGATACCTGATCAGATGAACTCCTTCAGTGCCATCAGACGTACCATAGCTCCCCTTAGTGGCGGAGCCACAGTACTGCAACGACCAGGACTCTGGGGCGCTGCAGACACAACAGTTGTGAAGACTATCCCGTGGTGCTAAGCAGAGAAGGACTACAACACACAAGCGCTAGAAGGTAGGCACAGATTTCCACCTGCAAAGGGAACTCTGGAGGTGCCATCGGACCGGCCGGTCTCAGACAGCCCTGTTAACCATATTCCGGATTGAGGATCCTGAAGCCTTCAGTAAAGAGGTAAAGAGACTGCAACCTGGTGTCCTCGTTATTCATCGCGACCTGCACCACACCACAACATCGTCACTCTCCGCTTTCACTGGACGCCCCTCAGCAGGGTCACGGACCGGGTCTAGCCACCGTGACAACCCCAGAACCGAGACAGAGAGGCCCGGTACCGGGTACCCCTCAGCCCTGCGGCAGTGGGGGCGCTCCAACTTGGCATCACGAACAGGATCTACTTAAGCCTGAAGAATCAGGTCATGTGTGCCTTGGAACTGTGATTTATTGTGCTTGGACTGTGACTTATTACAAAGACTGTGTATTGCCACTTGCCGCCAAAAGTTCCCGCCAAACGCCGCCGCCATTGCAGCGCCACGGGGAGCGCAGAGGAAGAAGAAGGGCGTACCATGGGAGGAGACTACCAAAGCGGCGCCAAAAGTAGCGACCGCCCCCTCCGACTTTTGCTGCGAGATGACGACCTGCCCAGAGACAGAGAGGAATCGCCCCCTGAGTTGCAACGGCAAGAGCCGAGACCAGAGTGGCCTCGCCCTCGAAGAAATGGCGGAGTCAGGTGCATGCACGGCTGCCGATCTCGAGACAGCGAAGGTGACCAGCGAGTCCCTGAGCGGCAACGCAGTGACCCCGGGTTATCCCCACCGACCGGAGACGGACCTGAACCCACCGCAGTTGAAGGACTCGAACTCCTTGGAGCCGCCGGCGGAGGAGCTGAGCCCACCTATCCCGACCACGGAGCCAGTAGGTGCGGAGCCATGGAGAGCAGAGCCATATCGGGAGGCCGCCGAGGAGGAACCGCAGTCCGGGCTGCGGCCGATTCCAGTGTCCTTGTCAACGGAACAGATCGATATCGGTGGAACCACATCAAACGCAGGTATGGGAAGCGTTCCTGTTCCCCCGACCAATCCTGCTCTCCTGACCGATCCCGCTCTCCTGACCGCTCTTCACCCTGACAATGACCGGTTCCTCTCAGCGGAGCTGGTGGTGCTCACCCCCGAGACGATGGGAAAGCTGGTGCCTCCGCTACCGACCAAGATGGGGGAACCCTTAGATGTGAGCTCAGAAGGGGTGATCTTCCAGTGGGACACTCCCCGGATCGGGCTAGATGGAGCCCGGGAGGAGGCCCTCACCCTTGCTGTGCTCACTTGGGAACAATATAAACAATGCTTAATCCTACACTGGAAAAAACGAAAAGAGACAGAACAAATTGACCCACCGAAAGTGCAACACCCAAAGCCTGCGCACGGCAGGAAATACGCGGTAAAGCGGGGAACTGTGTTGGCCTTTCACCCAAAGCGGGGTTGGGGCTCCATACAGGAACCGGGACTACCGACTGACGTCTTCGTTACCAGTTGCAATGTGAAGACTCCTTTCCGCAACCGATATGGTGACCCATTACTACAAAGAGGGGACCAGGTGACCTACACTCGCCACCGGAGTGCACAAGGATGGTGCGCTCGGAACGTTCAACGTTGTGGGCCTGTGTAGGTGTCACCTGTTGCTCCGAACATGACCGATCCGTACTTGACAGATCTTGCTACTATCGCCAACGTGCGCCTTTTTGCTGCTACTGAGCTTGCAGCCAGGGTTAGCCTTCGAATCCAGACACCGGGTGACCTGATTGCACCTGAGAGACCAACCACCAACACTGACGCCGCATCAGCCGGAGACCAAGGACCGAAGCCGCCGCGGTCAGGAGACGTCCACTACCGGCTGATGTCTTGCAACTTACTATGAAGCTCTGAAATGCTTTACAAACTGTATATAGTTAACTGTTTTCGTCTTTCTATGTGTCTTTCTGCTGCTACAACCCGTACGGGGTTAGTCGGTGAGTCCTCCTAGGAGCCATACAGAGATGTTGAACTAAGAGAAGGTTGATACGTCCTATACTGTGTATAAAAAAAAAGAAAGGCAGTAGGCCCGGATGAGGAATGGGGCGGTCCTGCAAAAGAGCGAGAGGCAGTAGGCCTGGGGCAGATAGACAGGCGGTCCTGCGAATGTAAAGTTGGAAAATGAAGAAAAGTTGATTAGCCTCGTAGTGTTTTGTAGTAAGCCTTTAGTGGATTCAGCTTATACGTCCTTAGAGGCAAAGTTAAATTATTATTCAGAAGTTGCACTAAGTAGAATACCCGGTTGGGTAATAGAAGTTATTTATAGTATGTTATTTAAAATATTTAACCATGTTTGTAACGTTCAAGTGTCCTCACCTCCCATAAAGGGAAGCCACCGTGACAACCCCAGAACCGAGACAGAGAGGCCCGGTACCGGGTACCCCTTGGCCCTGCGGCAGTGGGGGCGCTCCACACGCACAAACTAGTCATAGAGGCCAGTGCACCTGCAAACTAGTCATAGGGACCAGTGCACCCGCAAACTAGTCATAGGGGCCAGTGCACCCGCAAACTAGTCATAGGGGCCAGTGCACACGCAAACTAGCCATAGGGACCAGTGCACACGCAAACTAGTCATAGGGGCAAGAACTAGTCATAGGGGCCAGTGCACACACAAACTAGTCATAGGGATCAGTGCACACGCAAACTAGCCATAGGGGCCAGTGCACACACAAACTAGTCATAGGGATCAGTGCACACGCAAACTAGCCATAGGGACCAGTGCACACGCAAACTAGTCATAGGGGCCTGTCCAGTACTTGCAGTTTCTCTATAAATATTCAGAAACCCCTTCAGCCTTAATGGAGGAGAAGAGGAAAGCAGAGGATGCAGCTAGAGTCTCTGTCCTTCAGCGTGTGTGATATTCATTCAGAACATTTTTGGGAAAACTCTTGTTTCATTAAAAAAAAAATCATAGATATAAAGTTTCACCTTCCACTTATCAAGGCACAAAGAGCAAAAAAAAAAATCTGCTGATCTCTGCCAGCTAAAAACCTTCCCCCTGCCCGGCAGTGAAAGTGATACCCATCTCACTGTCCCTGGCATCGCTTTCTCTATAATTATTTTAAATATAATACCGTATCACATGTATTTAAAAAAAAAAAAAAAAAAAAAAAAGTCAGAGAAATTACTGTTTTATTTTCATAATGGTGGGAAAAAAAAACCAGACAAAGATTTAATAGCTGCCTGTTACCAGAGAATAGCGCCGTCTTTCACCACCATTTAGGCTTGCCACAATGCCGGCTGATAGAATTTATATTAATCCGGGATGTAACTGAGGATTCGAGAATGGACACTCTGAAGGAGAAAAAAAATATCATCTCTGATAGATCACTTTTTTTTGTTTCATTTGGTACTTAAAAAAAATAATGAGAAAATAAAATAAAAAATTGCAATTTTTTTAATGGAATGTCAGACTTTTTTTTAAATAAAAAAGCAATATTGATACTTAAAAAAAAATGAAAAAATGAAAATAATATAAAAATATATTAATTTTTTAAATGAAATGTCAGACTTTTTAAAATAAAAAAAGCAATACTCACCTTGCCAATCCCCTAAAGATCCGGTTCTAATACTGCCTGGACAACCATTGATCTCTCCTTTCTAAGATAGTGATAATATATCAGAGACGTGTAGCCAATCACTGACCGCATCGATGATCCACTATAGCCAGTCACTGACTGCAGCGGTCACGTGTCTCTATAATGGGACTTGATCGCTGCAGTAGGGAGAAGAGACCGGCCGGGGTCCGGGTAGTGTTAGAGAAGGAACATTTGGGGTCCATTTTTAATAAAAATAATCTAAGATTAAAAAAAGGAAAATAAAAAAGGAAAAAAACTGCAGCAGATGTAAGTGCGTCTTGTTGGTTGCAGGTGAATTATGGTGAATGTTCAGGAATTATTGGAGATTTGGGGTGATGCATTGTGTGAGCGCAGCAGTAAATCGCTCCGCGTGCCGGATACGAATATCCCGAGAAGAGAATTCGGCTCCTATTGTAGCGTCCTGATTCTCGATGATGGCAGATAAAGGGTGAGACATTGGCGCCAACGCTCAAATGACAGCCAAAAGTTATTCAGCTACTCATCTGGGTAATGCTCTGTGTGAGAGAAGCCATTCGTCGCGGGCTCCCGACCAACTCCGCGCACTTTTTCTATTAGGAACCACATAGATAAAGGCCTAATAGATTCCGATGACACAACTTCACTTATAAATTAAGCCGGATTTAACCGAATGGCTCATTCTGCCGACACGCAATCATTCAGAGCAGAATTAAGTGAAGGTTTCCTAAAGACGAGGGTCTCGTTGCTTTCAGTCAGGATCGTCTCGCTAACAGTTTGCTCTGGAGCCATAAAACAGTTGGTTTTGTTTTTTTCGTGGCAACTTTCCCCGCACGCCATCACTTAAATGTCCTCCATTGCTTCTCTGCAGGATTCCTCCCTGTCCTTCCTCCAGAGCTGCGCTTCTCCGCATTACGCCCTGACTGACACCTTCTGCTTTCATCTTCTCTAATCACATCACTTAATCTCAACTTTGATTTATTGTAATTAAATTATAATTAGCAGATAACCCCTCCCCCGACTACAAAATATATTTTTTATAGATTTTCTATTTTACTATTAGATTGGAACTCTGAGAAAGCTGGGTGACAACCGATATGACCACATCTTTTCTACTGTCCAGAATGCAGTTATACAGGTCGTGCACTCATTTTTTTTTATGAAGGAGACTGGGAAAGCTGGGTGACAACAAATAAACTTAATTTCTGATTGTACTAGTCTTTTCATTCAGCTTTCCCGAAGTTCTGACAGACAAAAAGTCTGTTATTTTGACAAAGTTTAAATAAACTAATAATACAAGCGAATATAAGAAACTTTGTAATATACCTTATAATAAAAATATGCTTTACCCCCATTTATGTACCACATCTCCTGCCCCCGTTCCCTGAACTCATCATCCAATCTTGGTTAAAACTAAATGGACGGCCAGCTCACTGAGAGGTCAGGTTACAGTTCCCCATTAAGTCTAAGGAGAGCAGAGGATGAGGAAAACTCACCACTGTCAGACAGATCTGGAGCGCCCCCACACCGCCGCAGGGCCGAGGGGTACCCGGAGCCGGGCCTCTAGGTCTCAGTCCTGGGGTTGTCACGGTGGCTAGACCCGGTCCGTGGCCCTGTCTGTCAGTGGGGGACGTCCGGTACAATAAGTCGTGTTATAACTGTATAGTTGTGGGGTGCAGGTCGCGGTAAATAACGAGGACACCAGGTTGCAGTCTCTTTACCTCTTTACTGGAGATCTCTGAGTCCTCAGTCCAGAATACGGTTCACCAGGCTGCGCAAGTCCGGCCGGTCCAATGGCACCTCCAGAGTTCTCTTCACAGGTGGAAATCGGTGCCTTCCTTCTTAGCGCTATGTGTTGTAGTCCTCCCCTGCTGTGCTTACGGAAAGTACCCCACAACTGTTGTGTCTGTTTCTTAAGTTCCCTCACAACTCGATTAAATTATGTTCTTCTAATCGTCCGTCCCTTCCTGATGTTACGGTTAGAACGGCACCCGTTTGTCGGATAGGCCTGGAGTTCTTCCGGGACCCTAGAGACGCCCCTCTCCCGCAATTGCCTCCCAAGACTTCATAGGTGATATGTGTTAGACAGCCCGCCTTAAACTGACTGTCCTGCCGCTGTTTAGAGTATTGCTTGAAGCTGAATGTTATAATACTCCCTCGGCGTTCCGGCCACCGGTAGTGCACCTCAGTAGGGTGTTGCTCCGGTCTTACAGCACGACCCCTACTGGAATTCTCCTATTGCTTGATCTCGTTTCTCACTCAGCACAATCTATCTCGCTTCTAGTCCTTTCTTGGGCCCCGCCGCTTCCCGGAGCTGGCGCGGACCCGTTACGTTCTTTCCGATGCCAAGCCTCTGTCAGGATCCCACCCCTGACAGAGACCCTACTGTCTCTTCCTCCACAACACCCTCTGCCACAAGGTGTTGCTTCGTCCAATCCAGTCAGCTTTCTGATCTAACTTCCTGCCTGACCCCCAGTTTACCCACTATGGTGGGGAGTGGCCTAATGAATAGAACCCTTAGCTCCCCCCGGAGGCCCGGCTGTGAAATGTATTGGTGTCTGTGATACCTGATCAGATGAACTCTTTCAGTGCCATCGGACGCACCGCAGCTCCCCATAGTGGCGGAGCCACAGTACTGCAACGACCAGGACTCTGGGGCGCTGCACTCCACCCTGGTTAAACACAGTACTCCGGGACTGGGAAGAAAACAACAATACAAGTTAGCAAAAAGACATACAATTTTGTTGAGTGCAATAACAGTAAGCATATTTGAACAGAGCTTCCCTTTATGGGAGGTGAGGACACTTGAACGTTACAAACATGGTTAACATTATAAATTACAGGCTATAAATAACTCCTGTTACCCAACCGGGTATTCTACTTAAGTGTAAAAATTGTTGAACAATAATTTAACCTTGCCTTTAAGGACATACACTCTTAGTCCACTAAAGACTTTCCTATAATCACATTATAAGGTATTTTAACTTTTTCATTCTCCTTCTTTAAATCTGCAGGACCGCCTGTCCTATCGGCACCAGACCTACTGCCTCTCCTTTCTGTTACAGGACTGCCCCGTTCAGCCAGGGCCTACTGTCTTTTCAACTACTATACATGGTATAGAACATAACACACTTTCGGGTTTGAGAACACTGAGCCATCTACATATGGCTCCTAAGAGGACCTACCACCTAACCCCTACGGGTTCACTTTCTGTCCTTAGTAACACATTACTAACTTTCGATGGGGAACGCAGGGTTTACCTTCTATCCCCCCCCCCTTTTCTTATCACCATTATCAACTATCTTCTTTCCACAACATTAAACTTTCTCATTACTTCCTTTTACTTTTTCTTTCAGAGAACATTATCAGCATTCCTTTACAATTAACCAATGGCATACATATAACTTTTACATGTAAATATTATCATCATTTTCTTCCATTGACATTATTGCTACCGGTCTTAAAGCAATATCACCTGTTATGGTTCTCAATGGCAAGAGAACATAGCCCAGCATACATAGGAACTAGCTCTTGGAAGGATGGAAACTTAAACTGACCATGAACTAAACCTGCCGCACAACTAACAGTAGCCGGGTAGCGTAGCCTGCGTTTTATCCCTAGACGCCCAGCGCCGGCCGGAGGACTAACTAATCCTGGCAGAGGAAAATATAGTCCTGGCTCACCTCTAGAGAAATTTCCCCGAAAGGCAGACAGAGGCCCCCACATATATTGGCGGTGATTTAAGATGAAAATGACAAACGTAGTATGAAAATAGGTTTAGCAAAATCGAGGTCCGCTTACTAGATAGCAGGAAGACAGAAAGGGTACTTTCATGGTCAGCTGAAAACCCTATCAATACACCATCCTGAAATTACTTTAAGACTCTAGTATTAACTCATAACATCAGAGTGGCAATTTCAGATCACAAGAGCTTTCCAGACACAGAAACGAAACTGCAGCTGTGAACTGGAACAAAATGCAAAAAACAAACAAGGACAAAAGTCCGACTTAGCTGGAAGTTGTCTGGTAGCAGGAACATGCACAGAAAGGCTTCTGATTACAATGTTGACCGGCATGGAAGTGACAAAGGAGCAAGGTTAAATAGCGACTCCCACATCCTGATGGGAACAGGTGAACAGAGGGGATGATGCACACAAGTTCAATTCCACCAGTGGCCACCGGGGGAGCCCAAAATCCAATTTCACAACAGTACCCCCCCCTCAAGGAGGGGGCACCGAACCCTCACCAGAACCACCAGGGCGATCAGGATGAGCCCTATGAAAGGCACGGACCAGATCGGAGGCATGAACATCAGAGGCAGTCACCCAAGAATTATCCTCCTGACCGTATCCCTTCCATTTGACCAGATACTGGAGTTTCCGTCTGGAAACACAGGAGTCCAAGATTTTTTCCACAACGTACTCCAACTCGCCCTCAACCAACACCGGAGCAGGAGGCTCAACGGAAGGCACAACCGGTACCTCATACCTGCGCAACAATGACCGATGAAAAACATTATGAATAGAAAAAGATGCAGGGAGGTCCAAACGGAAGGACACAGGGTTAAGAATCTCCAATATCTTGTACGGGCCGATGAACCGAGGCTTAAACTTAGGAGAAGAAACCCTCATAGGGACAAAACGAGAAGACAACCACACCAAGTCCCCGACACAAAGCCGAGGACCAACCCGACGCCGGCGGTTGGCAAAAAGCTGAGTCTTCTCCTGGGACAACTTCAAATTGTCCACCACCTGCCCCCAAATCTGATGCAACCTCTCCACCACAGCATCCACTCCAGGACAATCCGAAGATTCCACCTGACCGGAGGAAAATCGAGGATGAAACCCCGAATTACAGAAAAAAGGAGACACCAAGGTGGCAGAGCTGGCCCGATTATTGAGGGCAAACTCCGCTAAAGGCAAAAAAGCAACCCAATCATCCTGATCTGCAGACACAAAACACCTCAAATATGTCTCCAAAGTCTGATTCGTCCGCTCGGTCTGGCCATTAGTCTGAGGATGGAAAGCAGACGAGAAAGACAAATCTATGCCCATCCTAGCACAGAATGCCCGCCAAAATCTAGACACGAATTGGGTTCCTCTGTCAGAAACGATATTCTCCGGAATACCATGCAAACGAACCACATTTTGAAAAAACAGAGGAACCAACTCGGAAGAAGAAGGCAACTTAGGCAGGGGAACCAAATGGACCATCTTAGAGAAACGGTCACACACCACCCAGATGACAGACATCTTCTGAGAAACAGGAAGATCCGAAATAAAATCCATCGAGATGTGCGTCCAAGGCCTCTTCGGGATAGGCAAGGGCAACAACAATCCACTAGCCCGAGAACAACAAGGCTTGGCCCGAGCACAAACGTCACAAGACTGCACAAAGCCTCGTACATCTCGTGACAGGGAAGGCCACCAGAAGGACCTTGCCACCAAATCCCTGGTACCAAAGATTCCAGGATGACCTGCCAACGCAGAAGAATGAACCTCAGAAATGACTTTACTGGTCCAATCATCAGGAACAAACAGTCTACCAGGTGGGCAACGATCAGGTCTATCCGCCTGAAAATCCTGCAAGGCCCGCCGCAGGTCTGGAGAAACGGCAGACAATATCACTCCATCCTTAAGGATACCTGTAGGTTCAGAATTACCAGGGGAGTCAGGCTCAAAACTCCTAGAAAGGGCATCCGCCTTAACATTCTTAGAACCCGGTAGGTATGACACCACAAAATTAAACCGAGAGAAAAACAACGACCAGCGCGCCTGTCTAGGATTCAGGCGTCTGGCGGACTCAAGATAAATTAAATTTTTGTGGTCGGTCAATACCACCACCTGATGTCTAGCCCCCTCAAGCCAATGACGCCACTCCTCAAAAGCCCACTTCATGGCCAAAAGCTCCCGATTCCCAATATCATAATTCCGCTCGGCGGGCGAAAATTTACGAGAAAAAAAGCACAAGGTTTCATCACGGAGCAGTCGGAACTTCTTTGCGACAAAACCGCCCCAGCTCCGATTTCAGAAGCGTCGACCTCAACCTGAAAAGGAAGAGCAACATCAGGCTGACGCAACACAGGGGCGGAAGAAAAGCGGCGCTTAAGCTCCCGAAAGGCCTCCACAGCAGCAGGGGACCAATCAGCAACATCAGTACCCTTCTTAGTCAAATCAGTCAATGGTTTAACAACATCAGAAAAACCAGCAATAAATCGATGATAAAAGTTAGCAAAGCCCAAAAATTTCTGAAGACTCTTAAGAGAAGAGGGTTGCGTCCAATCACAAATAGCCCGAACCTTGACAGGATCCATCTCGATGGAAGAGGGGGAAAAAATGTATCCCAAGAAGGAAATCTTTTGAACCCCAAAAATGCACTTAGAACCCTTCACACACAAGGAATTAGACCGCAAAACCTGAAAAACCCTCCTGACCTGCTGGACATGAGAGTCCCAGTCATCCGAAAAAATCAGAATATCATCCAGATACACGATCATAAATTTATCCAAATAATCACGGAAAATGTCATGCATAAAGGACTGAAAGACTGAAGGGGCATTTGAAAGGCCAAAAGGCATCACCAAATACTCAAAGTGGCCCTCGGGCGTATTAAATGCGGTTTTCCACTCATCCCCCTGCTTAATTCGCACCAAATTATACGCCCCACGGAGATCTATCTTAGAGAACCACTTGGCCCCCTTTATGCGAGCAAACAAATCAGTCAGCAGTGGCAACGGATATTGATATTTAACCGTGATTTTATTCAAAAGCCGATAATCAATACACGGCCTCAAAGAGCCATCTTTCTTAGACACAAAGAAAAAACCGGCTCCTAAGGGAGATGACGAAGGACGAATATGTCCCTTTTCCAAGGACTCCTTTATATATTCTCGCATAGCAGCATGTTCAGGCACAGACAGATTAAATAAACGACCCTTAGGGTATTTACTACCCGGAATCAAATCTATGGCACAATCGCACTCCCGGTGCGGAGGTAATGAACCAAGCTTAGGTTCTTCAAAAACGTCACGATAGTCAGACAAGAATTCAGGAATCTCAGAGGGAATAGATGACGAAATGGAAACCAAAGGTACGTCCCCATGCATCCCCTTACATCCCCAGCTTAACACAGACATAGCGTTCCAGTCGAGGACTGGGTTATGAGATTGCAGCCATGGCAATCCAAGCACCAACACATCATGTAGATTATACAGCACAAGAAAGCGAATAATCTCCTGATGATCCGGATTAATTCGCATAGTTACTTGTGTCCAGTATTGTGGTTTATTACTAGCCAATGGGGTGGAGTCAATCCCCTTCAGAGGTATAGGAGTTTCAAGAGGCTCTAAATCATACCCACAGCGTTTGGCAAAGGACCAATCCATAAGACTCAAAGCGGCGCCAGAGTCGACATAGGCATCCGCGGTAATAGATGATAAAGAACAAATCAGGGTCACAGATAGAATAAACTTAGACTGAAAAGTGCCAATTGAAACTGACTTATCAAGCTTCTTAGTACGCTTAGAGCATGCTGATATAACATGAGTTGAATCACCACAATAAAAGCACAACCCATTTTTTCGTCTAAAATTCTGCCGTTCGCTTCTGGACAGAATTCTATCACATTGCATATTCTCTGGCGTCTTCTCAGTAGACACCGCCAAATGGTGCACAGGTTTGCGCTCCCGCAGACGTCTATTGATCTGGATAGCCATTGTCATGGACTCATTCAGACCCGCAGGCACAGGGAACCCCACCATAACATCCTTAACGGCATCAGAGAGACCCTCTCTGAAATTCGCCGCCAGGGCGCACTCATTCCACTGAGTAAGCACAGACCATTTACGGAATTTTTGGCAGTATATTTCAACTTCATCTTGCCCCTGAGATAGGGACATCAAGGCTTTTTCCGCCTGAAGCTCTAAATGAGGTTCCTCATAAAGCAACCCCAAGGCCAGAAAAAACGCATCCACATTGAGCAACGCAGGATCCCCTGGAGCCAATGCAAAAGCCCAATCTTGAGGGTCGCCCCGGAGCAAGGAAATCACAATCCTGACCTGCTGAGCAGGATCTCCAGCAGAGCGAGATTTCAGGGACAAAAACAACTTGCAATTATTTTTGAAATTTTGAAAGCAAGATCTATTCCCCGAGAAAAATTCAGGCAAAGGAATTCTAGGTTCAGATATAGGAACATGAACAACAAAATCTTGTAAATTTTGAACTTTCGTGGTGAGATTATTCAAACCTGCAGCTAAACTCTGAATATCCATTTTAAGCAGGTGAACACAGAGCCATTCCAGGATTAGAAGGAGAGAGAGAGAGGAAGGCTGCAATATAGGCAGACTTGCAAGTGATTCAATTGAAAGCACACTCAGAACTGAAGGAAAAAAAAAAAAAAAAAAAAAAAAATTTTCAGCAGACTTCTTTTTTCTCTCCTTTCTCTGCCAATTAATTTAACCCTTTGTGCGCCGGCCGGTCAAACTGTTATGGTTCTCAATGGCAAGAGAACATAGCCCAGCATACATAGGAACTAGCTCTTGGAAGGATGGAAACTTAAACTGACCATGAACTAAACCTGCCGCACAACTAACAGTAGCCGGGTAGCGTAGCCTGCGTTTTATCCCTAGACGCCCAGCGCCGGCCGGAGGACTAACTAATCCTGGCAGAGGAAAATATAGTCCTGGCTCACCTCTAGAGAAATTTCCCCGAAAGGCAGACAGAGGCCCCCACATATATTGGCGGTGATTTAAGATGAAAATGACAAACGTAGTATGAAAATAGGTTTAGCAAAATCGAGGTCCGCTTACTAGATAGCAGGAAGACAGAAAGGGTACTTTCATGGTCAGCTGAAAACCCTATCAATACACCATCCTGAAATTACTTTAAGACTCTAGTATTAACTCATAACATCAGAGTGGCAATTTCAGATCACAAGAGCTTTCCAGACACAGAAACGAAACTGCAGCTGTGAACTGGAACAAAATGCAAAAAACAAACAAGGACAAAAGTCCGACTTAGCTGGAAGTTGTCTGGTAGCAGGAACATGCACAGAAAGGCTTCTGATTACAATGTTGACCGGCATGGAAGTGACAAAGGAGCAAGGTTAAATAGCGACTCCCACATCCTGATGGGAACAGGTGAACAGAGGGGATGATGCACACAAGTTCAATTCCACCAGTGGCCACCGGGGGAGCCCAAAATCCAATTTCACAACAATCACCATTTACGTGCAACAAATGAACATCCCCTTTAAGAGGGGACCAAATCTCGGTGAGGTAGCACATCTTCTCAAGCTACCAGTCCATACTCATCAAAGGTTCCAGTGCGGTATCTTCGCAAAGAGTCCTTGTTTAAGTAAAACCAGTAGGGAGCGCCTTCAATAAGGTGCAAACTATGTACAAAGAAGTTCTGATCATGCACTGTTCATGATTTCTCAGTTTTTGAATAACATAGAAAAAATAGAAAAAATAACCAAAAACAATAGGGATCCCGGGTCAACAAAGGGATCCCTTTTAGAGTTTACCCTAAACGGGTTTAGCAGAACAACAGGAAGACAGTAACTATTTACAGATTCATGGTATCGAGGTTTATTCTTCCAAGTCTGGGGGCAATCCCTGTCCCCCAGCCAACGTGGCACCCGTACTGGTAGTTGGTCTCTCAGATGCCATCAGATCAGCCGGTGCCTGGATTTGAAGGCTAATCCTGCTTGCGAGTTCGGTAGCCGCTACAAGACGTACCGTGGTGATGGGAACGAGGTCCGGCAACTCGGGATCAGTCATGATCGGGACACCAGGGGGCGCTCTCTCAGGCTCACACCGTCGAACGTTCCGGGCACACCATCCTTGTGCACTCCGATGGCGGGTGTAGGTCACCTGATCCCCTCTTTGTAACGGGTCACCATTTCGACTGCAGCAGGGGGTCTTCACATTATAGCTAGTGACAAAGACATCAGTTGGTAGCCCCGGTTCCTGTATGGAACCCCATCCCCTCTTCGGGTGGTAGGCCAGTACAGTTCCCCGCTTTACCACGTCTTTCCTGCCGGGAGCAGACTTCTTACGTTGCGTGTCAGGTGGTTCGGTCTCGTCCCGATCTTTCCAGTGTTGGATCAGACATTGCTTATACTGCTCCCAGGTAAGTACCGCAAGGGTGAGGCCATCCTCCCGGGTCCCATCCGGCCCTGTCCAGGGGGTGTCCCACCGAAGGATCACCCCGTCTAGGCCCACACCTATGGGTTCTCCCATCTTGGTTGGTAGCGGAGGCACTAACTTCCACATCGCGTTGGAGGTGAGGATAACCCGCTCCACTAAGAAGGAACGATCATTGCCGGGGTGGGGAGCGGTCACGGGAGTGGGATCGATCAGGGGAGCCGGATCGGTCGGGAGAGCAGAATCGGCCAGGGGAGTAGGGATGTCGCCCATACCTGCGCCTGATGTGATTCCACCGATGTCGCTCCGGTCCGTTGACAAGGACACTGGAATCGGCTGCAGCCCGGACCGCGGCTCCTCCGGAGTCATCTCTTGACGTAACTCCGCCCTCCATGATTCCGTGACTAGGATAGGCAGGCTCGGCTCCTCCACTGGTGTCTCCAAGGAGTCCAGGTCCCTCACCGGCGGTGGACGCGAGTCCTCTTCTGATGGGTGAGGACAAACCGGGATCACCTTGCCGTTGTTCGGGCACCTGCTGTTCATCGTCGCTGTCCGGCATTCGGCGGCAATGCATGCATCTGACTCTGCCATTTCTCCAAGGTCGAGCTCCTCCTTCACCTCGTTCCCGCCATCGCAAGTCAGGGGGCGGTTCTCTGCTTTGAGGCAGGTCATCGCTTTGCAACAAGAGGCGCAGGGGGCGATCACCGTTTCTGGCGCCACTTTGGTAGTCTCCTCCCATGGCACGCCCTCCTGCTTCTCTGGCGTAGCAATGGCGGCGGTTTTTGGCGGGAACTTTTGGCGGTAAATGGCGCAGCACAGTCTTTGCAATAAAGTACAGTCCAAGCACAACAAATTACAGTTCCAAGGCACACATGACCTGATTCTTCAGGCTTTAGTAGATCCTGTTCGTGACGCCAAGTTTGGAGCGCCCCCACACCGCCGCAGGGCCGAGGGGTACCCGGAGCCGGGCCTCTAGGTCTCAGTCCTGGGGTTGTCACGGTGGCTAGACCCGGTCCGTGGCCCTGTCTGTCAGTGGGGGACGTCCGGTACAATAAGTCGTGTTCTAACTGTATAGTTGTGGGGTGCAGGTCGCGGTAAATAACGAGGACACCAGGTTGCAGTCTCTTTACCTCTTTACTGGAGATCTCTGAGTCCTCAGTCCAGAATACGGTTCACCAGGCTGCGCAAGTCCGGCCGGTCCAATGGCACCTCCAGAGTTCTCTTCACAGGTGGAAATCGGTGCCTTCCTTCTTAGCGCTATGTGTTGTAGTCCTCCCCTGCTGTGCTTATGGAAAGTACCCCACAACTGTTGTGTCTGTTTCTTAAGTTCCCTCACAACTCGATTAAATGATGTTCTTCTAATCGTCCGTCCCTTCCTGATGTTACGGTTAGAACGGCACCCGTTTGTCGGGTAGGCCTGGAGTTCTTCCGGGACCCTAGAGACGCCCCTCTCCCGCAATTGCCTCCCAAGACTTCATAGGTGATATGTGTTAGACAGCCCGCCTTAAACTGACTGTCCTGCCGCTGTTTAGAGTATTGCTTGAAGCTGAATGTTATAATACTCCCTCGGCGTTCCGGCCACCGGTAGTGCACCTCAGTAGGGTGTTGCTCCGGTCTTACAGCACGACCCCTACTGGAATTCTCCTATTGCTTGATCTCGTTTCTCACTCAGCACAATCTATCTCGCTTCTAGTCCTTTCTTGGGCCCCGCCGCTTCCCGGAGCTGGCGCGGACCCGTTACGTTCTTTCCGATGCCAAGCCTCTGTCAGGATCCCACCCCTGACAGAGACCCTACTGTCTCTTCCTCCACAACACCCTCTGCCACAAGGTGTTGCTTCGTCCAATCCAGTCAGCTTTCTGATCTAACTTCCTGCCTAACCCCCAGTTTACCCACTATGGTGGGGAGTGGCCTAATGAATAGCACCCTTAGCTCCCCCCGGAGGCCCAGCTGTGAAATGTATTGGTGTCTGTGATACCTGATCAGATGAACTCCTTCAGTGCCATCGGACGCACCGCAGCTCCCCATAGTGGCGGAGCCACAGTACTGCAACGACCAGGACTCTGGGGCGCTGCAGATCCATCTGCAGTTTTCTGCAAATGCATAGAACATCACTACTGGAGTAACAGCTACACTGCTCAGTACTGCTGTGTAATGTTCTCCATGCTGCTGCTTTCTAGTAAGTGTTTTTATTTCTCAACCAAAAGCTAGATTCACAACTACAATGCTCAGTACTGGTGTGTGATGTTCTCCATACTTCTGCTTTCTAGTAAATGGTTTTTTCGCACCCCATTACTAAATTCACAGTTACACTGCTCAGTACTGTTGTGTAATGTTCTCCATGCTGCTGCTTTCTAGTGCTTATTTCTCACCCAAAGCTGGATTCCCAACTACACTGCTCATTTGTCTGTAATGTTCTCCATGCTGCTGCTTTCTAGTAAGTGTTTTTATTTCTCACCCCTAAACTAGATTTATAGCTACACTGCTCAGTACTGCTGTGTAATGTTCTCTATGCTGCAGCTTTCTAGTAAATGTTTTTATTTCTCACCCCTGAGCTGGAATGACAACTACACTGCTCAGTACTGCTGTGTAATGTTCTCCATGCTGCCACGGCCACGGCTGCTTTCACTAACAAATAAAGTAGCACTCTCTAGTGCTATAGCAAGCAAACATGAAATATATAAAATTGGAATTGCATTACTGCTCTAGAAAATAGGAAAAATCAAAGATACTTAGTGCATAAATTGGCCAGTTCATGTATACCCAGCAGCTACGACAAGGCGATCCTCTTTGCTTGGAACCTAACCTAATGTGATTCCTCTCCTGGGCTGATAGCTAAATTTGCATGGATAGGTAGGATCATGGTGTTATTAAAACAACCATAGGCTGAGGAGTGGAGTGCTCGGTCAGAAAGCCGATGTTTACAAATATCAAAGACTGACGGTCACTTCCAAACAGACAACAGGTGTGAACAGGTCCATTCTAAGAGTAGGCATTTCCATATATATCTAACAAAGTTAGCACTCTGTAGTGCTACAGCTTTATGACTGTTAACTCCACCCATCAGCCTATGGCGGTTTTAATCATAGCATGATTTTACCTACCCATATAAATGTAGCGATCAGCCCAAAAGAAGAATCTCATTAGGATAGGTTCCCAGTAAAGAGAATCGCTTTGTCGTGGCTGCTGGGCACACATAAATTGGCCAATTTATGTGCTAAGTATCTTTGATTTTTCCTATTTTCTAGAGCAGTAATTCCAGGTTCATATATTTAATGTTTACACGCTATAGCGCCACAGAGTGCAACTTTGTTAGCTATATCTGGAGATAGTTTTAAAGGTATCATTAATAAAAGGACTGTGCAAAATTGACAACTACTTTAAGGTACTTTCTTTGAACATTTTGCTTGAAACATTAATAAAGACAAAACCATTTGATATAGTTTTCCCCCACATGTTTAATCCTTTTCACTTTTGCAGAGTATTGTTGTCTAATCCCTTTCAGTGCTGGTGCGATTACTGTTTGCAGTACATTTTTTTAATATACTTCTATTAGTCTGTAATTATATGCAGAGACCTGAATGTCCTTGAACACACTATCATGAAGATGGAAGCAATACAACTATTTAAATTAAAAAAACCTGATTTAAATGCACTCAAAGGCCTGAAGAAGAGGGAGGGAAGAGGGGAGGGGGGAAGCGATTTATTTCATGTGCTTCCAAAACGCGCAGGGATCGCCAATAATACACAAATTAGTGATCTGAATGTTGGGTGAAACCATGCGGCCTCACTTATGGCGGAGACACGTGACAAAGGCTTGGAAAGATTTCACTAAACTTCTTAATTTGTCGCCATGAGGCAGGAAGTTTCTCATCAGAACTGTTCGTGATCTTGTTTTCAGTTCTCCGGCCCATGTGTCATAGACACAACTGCACATTGCGGTGGCAGGTGCACTACTAGGGGTTACTGACTCATGAACTGATATAGTACCATAATCTGTATTCAGTATCTAGCACAATTAAAGGAACACTCCTGACAAAACAGATATGTTAGGGCCTAAGTGGGGGCTGGGCCGAATTACTGAGAGGGTACAAAGGCCATTTGCCCCATCCACATTTTTTTTTTTTTTTTTTTTAAACTAACAAGTTCCCACTTTAGCTGTCTACATAACTCCCATAGAAGTCAGCAGAGAACCATGATTAGACAAACCGTTCCCATTTGAAGGGTGCCCATGTATGAAAGAATAATTACAGGAAAGGGAGCAGCCTGTGTGAGGGGAAGACAAAGTGAGCAGCCTGTGTGAGGGGGAGGCAAAGGGAGCAGCATGTGTGAAAGGGAAGGCAAAAGGGAGCAGCCTGTGTGAGGGGGAGGCAAAAGGGAGCAGCCTGTGTGAAAGGGAAGGCAAAAGGGAGCAGCCTGAGGGAGGCAAAAGGGAGGAGCCTTTGTGAGGGGGAGGCAAAAGGAGCAGCCTTTGTGAGGTGGAGGCAAGGTGAGCAGCCTGTGTGATATGAAGCATAAAGAGTAATCTCAGATAGAAAGAACCATGTGAACAGTCTGTAACTGAAGAGGCATGGGGAGCAGCCTGTGTATGACTGAAGGGCATGGGGAGGAATCACTAAGAGAAGGGATCATGGGAGCAGCATGTGTGATGGGAATCATGGGTGCAGTCTTTAAGCAAAGAGGGGAAGGCAAAGGGAGCAGCCTGTGGGAGTGGAGGACAAAGGGAGCAACCTGTGTGAGGGGAAGGCAAAGGGAGCAGCCTGTGGGAGTGGAGGACAAAGGGAGCAGCCTGTGTGAGGGGAAGGCAAAGAGAGGAGCCTATGTGAGGGGAAGGCAAAGGGAGCAGCCTGTGGGAGTAGAGGACAAAGGGAGCAACCTGTGTGAGGGGAAGGCAAAGAGAGGAGCCTGTGGGAGGTGAAAGCAAAGGGAGCAGCCTGTGGGAGTGGAGGACAAAGGGAGCAACCTGTGTGAGGGGAAGGCAAAGAGAGGAGCCTGTGGGAGGGGAAGGCAAAGGGAGCGGCCCGTGTGAGGGGAAGGCAAAGGGAGCAGCCTGTGGGAGTGGAGGACAAAATGAGCAGCCTGTGGGAGAGGGAAGGCAAAGGGAGCAGCTTGTGTGAGGGGAAGGCAAAGAGAGGAGCTTGTGTGAGGGGAAGGCAAAGAGAAGAGCCTGTGGGAGGGGAAGGCAAAGAGAGGAGCCTGTGTGAAGGGAAGGCAAAAGAGAGCAGCCTGTGTGAGGGGGAGGCAAAAGGGAGCAGCCTGTGTGAAAGGGAAGGCAAAAGAGAGCAGCCTGTGTGATGGGGAGGCAAAAGGGAGCAGCCTGTGTGAAGGGAAGGTTTAGCAGCAGCCTGTGTGATGGGGAGGAAAAGGGAGGAGCCTGTGTGAGAGGGAGGCAAAAGGGAGGAGCCTTTGTGAGGGGGAGGCAAATGGGAGGAGCCTTTGTGAGGGGGAGGCAAAGGAGCAGCCTGTGTGAGGGGGAGGCAAGGTGAGCAGCCTGTGTGATATGAAGCATAAAGAGTGATCTCAGATAGAAGGAACCATGTGAACAGTCTGTAACTGAGGAGGCATGGGGAGCAGCCTGTGTATGACTGAAGGGCATGGGGGGGAATCACTAAGAGAAGGGATCATGGGAGCAGCATGTGTGATGGGAATCATGGGTGCAGTCTTTAAGCGAAGGGTACATGGGTAGGAGCCTTTGTGAGGGTGGTGGACAATAGAGAAAAGACTGGGTATGCACTGTGGTCTCATTTCTAGGGTACTGACATTAACCCTTTATATTCCATAGACATGTATCAACACAGAAAACCATCTTTTCACTACCATAGACTTTCAAGGCTGCAGACATAACCACTTCCATTGCCCTAGACCACCCTGGATTGCAGAAAGTAATTCCTTCTCTGCCGACGACCCAAAGAATGTTACTATAAACCCATTAACTACCAAAAGGTGATAGTTGCCTACATTTGTCTCTTGCCCAGATCCCTGATTCATGAGCTATAAAGGCTTAGAGGGACCAAGGAGCATCAGAATAGGGGGGCACAAATACTGTCCAATAGAGAGGGTGCGGGCAGGACAGCTGGATTTGTGCCTCCAATGATTATTGAGATTGATGATTATTCAGAGTTTCTTCTGCACAAACAGAAAATAAATGATCTTAGAGAAGATATCCACTTGCGTAAACCAGTTTCTGTGTGGTGCACAGTGATTCTCTGGATTCCACGCTCCAGTCCTGGTTATATCTTATTAATACCTCCCTAGCTCTTGGTGCGGTCTAGTGTTTCTGAACCACTTTCTTTTTTTACCAAGTGATTTGATGGGTGAGACACATTCATTTAATTCCCCCATTTTTGGTGTCTTGAGGATTGGTGACCCCCAGATCAAGTGGTTTCATACCTGTGCTATATCCCTGAGCATTCCCTGATGACCACATACCTGTTGAGACAGCCTGAGATCTGGAGGCTGGAAGCCATTTAATTAGTAATGTTAGAGTTAACTCTCTACTCCCCGGCATATTGCTGTCCCCATAACACCGGCAGTGCTGCACGCACGGCTCCGGACCGGTCACATCTCAGTTTCCCTCTGAATGATCTTTCAATGTGCGGAGAAGTATTAAATTATTAACACTGAATGTCCCCAAGTGAAGGGAATGAATGGTGAAGTGGGAACACAGAAGATGGATCGGCAGAAGTGAGGTCTCGCACTAGACTTCTCATGTATCATGAAATACTTCAAGCGGCGATAAATCGTGTCCATGAGTGGGCAGCTTGTTAAACCCCGGTGAGGTGTTATTAACTGCAAGAGCTTATTCATTTAGAGATCCCATAATAGCCCTAACAGCGGCGGCCGCTCTAAAGAGAGCCCCTCGTCTAGGACAGTCATCGAGAGTCTGGATGTGTTAACTACTGGAACAGTGAGGACACAGCGGCCCGGTGCACCATGGCAGCTCCGAAGAATGCAAAGTACAAGTCATTCACTTCTGTTATATCTCCTATTTAAAGGGGCATTCCACTGGATAGGAAATTACTGTTATATAATGATCTAATGAGATCCCCTCTGATCACCAGACCAGGGCACTTCTGTCCCCGTCCTCATCCAGTAATGGTTAGAGTAGACCTATTATAGCGGTACTGGTTGGATGGAGCTTGTGTGCCACCATATGTTGGTGCCCTTCCTCCAAGAGATGTGCTGTCACACACACCATACAATACATACCTAATTCTGAGTGCAATTAGGAACCATGCTCAAATAGATCCAGGGTTGTAATATGTGCACGATGTAGCAAAACGTGGTGAAAATCTCCAGACCAGGACCTCAATGACTATGTACAACAATGTCGGCCATAACTACTAGACACCAGGGGCATATGGCAAGAAAGACAATGAGGCACAAAGTGCGGCACAACTACGAGACACAAGGACAGTAGTAGACTATGTACCACAATATACAGAGGGGTCCCACTAGGTATCAACCAATGATCTAAGCCTAAGTGATGCCTTAGTTTGTGAGTGTGCAGATCAATGTGATCACCTCCGATCCGACTAAAACCATAGCTCCTTCCACTAGATCTGGATCAAAGAGCGTTAAACTTCTTTCCTCTGCTTTATGATTCAGAAAATCCCTGTTACACTGGAGCAGCAGCTATTTAATATTGTAGCATGGCTAAAGGGTGCATAATCGACGGGAGGTATGTGCCACATAAGTGCCTTGTTGCTGTAATGTAGCTCGGAGTATTTCGTTGTTGTATATAAACATGTATATATATGCCTTACAGGACCTGTGGTGATGTCAGACCACATGGCTAATCATATGATGGGTTACTGGGTGTGGTTAGCTTTATTTAAGACAGGCTAATGCTTAACACAGGATATATATGTGTGGAGGTGCTAGCCTCCAGTGGATGTTCTTGGAAGCAGACAGGGCAGTTGTCTGCAGAGCTCTCTGTGCGGAGCAGCACAGAGGCTGAGGGAGCCTGAAGGACTGGACACTTTGTTTTTCTTTTCCTGAACTAAAGGCTATTTATTTGCTGTTATCTTTCCATGTGGTTTATGAGGTAATAAACCCTGTGAACTTTTAAAGAAACGTGCCTCCTGAGTGTCAGCCATCGCACCTGAGTGAGTGAAATCCCTACAATATCAACAGCGAGATTCGAGCTCCAGTTCAAAAAATGACTAATGGGGGGCAACAACTCTCCCCCCTATTGATAGCATCAGAATCCGACCGTCTCATCACGTTGTCTTCCTGGTTCTACAATGACTCCATCCTCATTATTTACCCTTTTCTCTACTTATCCAGCTCATAATGCTGCCCCCTATTAGTCATCAGATGTAAGGTGGTACCCTAGTAATGGTGTAGGTGCCCCCCGGATGATACACCCATTGATTATGTACAGTCTAATTGATTGCAGGAACTGGTAAAATCCTCATCAGTTATCCATGGACCCTGCTGTGTATTCCACTGGGGTTAGCTGGGAGTCAAGAGGCGCACAGGGAGTAGTAAGGTCTAGGAGCAGTTCAAGGGAGGTAAAGGAAGGCCCAGACTTGGAGATATTTCCTGAGATCCATGGACCTTGTTCAAAGGATTTTAAGTAGGACTATAAAGAACCATGGACATGTCCCACGCTTCAGTACATCATTTTTCTATGTGCAGAGGTGCATCTGCACTCCCTTGGCGATTCAGTCCATGTGGAACGTCTCCTTGCACACTATATCTACTTCACCTGGTATAAAAATACAGAAGGTGCTATGACATCTCATAGGTCCGTCTCACATATCTATGATTCACAAAGGGTCCAAGGTTCTCCTGATCAAAAAACCAATAGCTTCACATATGCCTACAAGGCTGTTGAGTTGGCACAGGAGACCCGAGGCCGGTCATAACATCGAGGTCCATACTCGGACCGTAAAACACATACGTGAATCCTTCTTGAATGACACACAGCCTAGAAGGTGTACCCATGGACACCTTAGACTAACACCGGCCGATCCTGCCGATATCAGCAAGCTAATGAGTATGGGGTACATGGACAAATGATGTTTGGGGAGTTAAGGATCTGGCATGTCTGATTTTGGACGACCGATCGCCTTGTCTTTTGGGAATACGCTCCTGTGTATAGGAGAACGGGCTGAGATGGATGCGGGCCAAATGATCTGTCTAATGTCTATGGTGGGATCTTGATATGACATCTTCAAAGTTGGGCCAGGAGGCCCCAAACCATGGTGGGAATATGGGAGGTCATCTGGGCACCATGGTTCTGCATCTGTTGTGTTCCTACAGCCCTCATCACGGCCTGTAAAGAGCCCCATCCAAGGTGAGCCGAAGTATCTGTCTCACCAGGTGCCCACTTTAACCCCCAAGGGTGGTTTGCATGTTCATGACTGGGCCAATTTTTACAATTCTGACCACTGTCCCTTTATGAGGTTATAACTCTGGAACACTTGCATGAATCCCGGAGATTCTGACATTGTTTTATCATGACATATTGTACTTCATGTTAGTGGTAACATTTCCTTGACATTACTTGCGTTTATTTGTGAAAAAAATGGAAATTTGGAGAAAATTGTGAAAATTTCGCAATTTTCCAACTTTTAAAATTCATGCCCCTAAATCAGAGATATGTCAAGCAAAATACTTAATAAGTAACATTTCCCACATGTCTACTTTACATCAGCACAATTTTGGAACCAAGATTTTTTTTTTGTTAGGGAGTAGTGTTGAGCATTCCGATACCGCAAGTATCGGGTATCGGCCGATACTAGCGGTATCGGAATTCCGATACCGGGATTCCGATACTTGGCGCGTATCGGATACCGGAATCGGAAGTTCCATGATTCAAAATTCAGAAATTCAGCCAATGAGAAAGATTCCAAGTGTGGGCACATCCTGTTTAGCATGGAGGGCATGAAAGTACTGGCAAGGCTGTGATTGGCTGCTGAAATGATGTCATGATGCAGTTTAAAAGTCGCTGGCGCCATTTTGCGATCACTCTGCTGTGAATTCAGTTAGTGACAGGACGCTGTTTGCTGACTGAGGGACAGTTTAGAGATAGCGATTTGCTTCTTTGTGCTTTCCAAAGGCTAATTTAGCAACCGCTGTGTTCACCTACTATTCACCTTGCTTTTGCCTTGTAGCGCTGTTTTCACAGCGATCTGCAAGGTCTCTCTGTGTGTGTGTGTGTGAGTGCAGCCCACTCTCTAGTCTGAGTGCAGCCACATAGGCCATCCATAGCTGGTTGTATTCAGTTCAGGGAGGGTGGTTCATTGCCTCATACTGTCCTTTTTTTTTTTTTTTTTTGAAGTAGTGCAGGCTGCTGCACATTTTTTCAAATAATTCCTATTAGTGTCTTTCCACCCGTCTCCATCTAATTTGTGGAAAAACACTACATAGGATAAAGTAGAGGAGGGTTTTTGGGCCTTGCAGCGCCGTTTACGGCTGTCTGCACGGTCTCCGTGTGACTGCAGCTCGCCCTGTAGTCTGTGAGCAGCCGTAGCTTGGTTGTCTCCAGCTCAGGGTTGTTCACTGCGTCATACCGCCAAATCAATTTTAATTTTTTTTCAAGTACTGTAGTCTGCTGTTAATTAATTTAAAAAAATCCTATTAGTGTCTTTCCACCCGTCTCCAGCTAATTTGTGGAAAAACACTACATAGGATAAAGTAGAGGAGGGTTTTTGGGCCTTGCAGCGCCGTTTACGGCTGTCTGCACGGTCTCCGTGTGACTGCAGCTCGCCCTGTAGTCTGTGAGCAGCTATAGCCTGGTTGTCTCCAGCTCAGGGTTGTTCACTGCGTCATACCGCCAAATCAATTTTAATTTTTTTTCAAGTACTGTAGTCTGCTGCTAATTAATTTAAAAAAATCCTATTAGTGTCTTTCCACCCGTCTCCAGCTAATTTGTGGAAAAACACTACATAGGATAAAGTAGAGGAGGGTTTTTGGGCCTTGCAGCGCCGTTTACGGCTGTCTGCACGGTCTCCGTGTGACTGCAGCTCGCCCTGTAGTCTGTGAGCAGCCGTAGCTTGGTTGTCTCCAGCTCAGGGTTGTTAACTGCGTCATACCGCCAAATCAATTTTAATTTTTTTTCAAGTACTGTAGTCTGCTGCTAATTAATTTAAAAAAATCCTATTAGTGTCTTTCCACCCGTCTCCAGCTAATTTGTGGAAAAACACTACATAGGATAAAGTAGAGGAGGGTTTTTGGGCCTTACAGCGCCGTTAACGTCTGTCTGCACGGTCTCCGTGTGACTGCAGCTCTATCCGTTGTCAGTTCAGCCCCCAAAAAAGAAATAAATAATAAAGTTCACCAAACACACCAGTTACACCACTTTACATTTGTGTAGGCCACATTAACTCATATTAAAGTCTAGTCCACACTTTAGCTAATTAGTGTTTCTTATACCTGTTAGGAGGAGTTTTTCAGGAATAAGCACACAAAGCCGTTAGTACTTTTCTGCTTTTCTTTATCAGTCAACCACGATGAAGAAGGCAGTGAGTAAGGCACGTGGGCGTGGGCGCGGAGCAGGGAGGGGACGTGGGGATTCTGTGCCCGCTGCGGGCACCGGTGACTCATCAGCACCCACTTTCACGAGGGAACAGTCGTTCATGCGCAGCTTTGTCGCCGAGCGCCGTACACCGCTGCTGCGTGAAGACCAAATTGAAGCCGTTGTGGGATGGATGGCAGCTAATGCATCAACTTCCATTAGTGCCACATCCTCTCAGACACAGAGCACTGGAGAGCAGCCATCTGTCTCTTCACCACCTGCCAAATTGCCCAGGCAGACAGAGAGCCCAGGACAGGAGCCGTCTCTACTTCTGTTCTCTGAATCTCTTGGCTTGGAAACAGGGGGCCAGCCAAGCAGCATTGGAGAAATGGAAGAAGAGGCAGGGTGCAGTGATGCCCAACAGCTTTTTCTCTCTGAGTCTGAAGAGGCGGGTGGGCCAGTGGCTCCGTTCACCACATCGCAGGCCGCATCAGCTGATGATGACACTCAGGTGCCACTTACTGGTGCGTGCTCTGCTGCTGAGACTACCCGGGAGGAGCAGTTGGGGGCAGAGGGTAGTGTGGATGACGAGGTCCTTGACCCATCTTGGCGTCAGGGACAGGAAGGTGGTGGGAGCAGCTCTGAGGAAGAGATTCCCCGTACGGTCCAAAGAGGGAGAGGGAGGGGGAAGACTGCGGATCCTGCAGCCTCCGCTTTGGCACCCGTAAGGAGCATGTCTCTTCCAAAAGTCAAAAGGGGGGCTCCCAAGACTTGCAGTGCCTGGTCCTTTTTTGACACAGTTGCAGATGACATTTGCTATGTCAGATGCAAGGTGTGTCATCAAAAAATCAAAAGAGGTCAAAAAGTCGCCAACCTCAATACCTCCAACATGTGGAAACATGTGCGCAACAGGCACCCGGCGGAGTTAGACAAACACACTGAAGAGCTAGGCCAACCAACAGCGGCAGCTACCACCTCTTCAGCTCGTGTTGCCTCTTCCTCTAGCTCACACGCAGCTGGTTCGGCTTCCTCCCAGGATCGCCGTGGAAGAACCTCTGGCCCTGTTGTCCAGAGACCCGCTGTAATTCCACCCGCAGCACCACTTTCCCAGTCAACCACACACTCCCAGCCCAGTCTACAGCCATCGGTAGTACAGGCATGGGAGAAAAGGCGGCCTTTCTCGTCAAACCACCCACGAGCACAGGCTCTGACTGCAGGCATTGCCAAACTTCTGTCACTGGAAATGCTGTCATTCAGGCTGGTGGAGACTGACAGCTTCCGTGACTTGATGTCATTGGCAGTCCCACAGTACAGTGTGCCCAGCCGCTTTTACTTCAGCAGGCAAGCCGTCCCTGCCCTGCACAAGCATGTGGAGGGACACATAAAACACGCGCTACTGAACGCCGTCAGTAGCAAGGTCCACCTCACCACCGATGCGTGGACCAGTCAACATGGACAGGGGCGATACCTTTCCCTCACTGCCCATTGGGTTAATGTAGTTGAGCCGGGTACAGACCGTGCGAGTGGCGCAGGACGTGTCCTGCCCACTCCAAGGATTGCAGGAATCCATTCTGTACGCATTGACTCCTCCTCTTACACCAGTTCCTCAGAATCATCGCTGCAGGAGCCGTCACAGTCCACCTCCACATGGACCCGTGATGAACGTGTACCTGTTACGACCGACATGAGCACAGCCGTGGCCAAACGTCAACAGGCCGTCTTGAAATTAATTTTTTTGGGGAATCGTAGCCACACAGCGCAGGAGCTCTGGAATGCCATCAAGCAGGAGAGCGATGTGTGGTTTGAGCCAGCGAATCTCCAGCCAGGCATGGTAGTGTGTGATAATGGCCGAAATCTGGTGGCAGCCCTGGGCCTCGGCAACCTCACTCACATCCCATGTCTGGCACATGTGCTCAATTTGGTCGTGCAGAGTTTTTTGAGGGACTATCCGGATCTTGATGCACTGCTGCACAAGGTCCGCCTAGAGTGTGCTCACTTGCGGCGTTCCAGCACGGCAAAAGCGCGCATTGCGGCTCTGCAGCGCCGACACCGCCTGCCGGAACATCGCATCATATGTGACCTACCTACCAGGTGGAATTCCACGTTACATATGTTGGAGCGGTTGTGTGAGCAGCAGCAAGCTGTAATGGAGTACCAGCTGTATCAGGCGCACAAAAGTCGCAGTCAGCGCCGTACAGACTTCACAACCACAGAGTGGGCCACTATGAAGGATGTCTGCCAGGTTTTGCGTCCCTTCGATTATTCCACGCGGATGGCGAGTGCAGATGATGCACTAGTCAGCATGACTGTCCCCCTTATCTGCCTGCTTGAAAAATCACTGCAAGCGCTAAGGGATGATGTTGTGGAAGAGGTGGAGGATGAGGATTCACCACTTCCATCATCTTCTGGACAGTCAGCGCCACGTGGTTCCTCACAAACGCGTAGGCAGGGGACAGTTTGTGAGGAGGATGAGGAGGAGTCAATGGAGGAGGAAGACATCCGTCCAGAGGAGGGAGTTACACAATTGTCCAGTACTCAGTGTGTACAGCGAGGGTGGGGTGATGACGAGCGGGCAGAGATCACGCCTCCAGCTGGGGACAGCGTTTCTTGGGCAGTTGGCAGTCTGCAGCACATGGTGGATTACATGCTGCAGTGCCTGAGAAACGACCGCCGCATCGACCACATTCTCAACATGTCTGATTACTGGGTGTTCACCCTCCTCGATCCTCGCTACCGGGACAACGTAGAAAGCCTCATCACACCGTTGAACCGGGAGCGAAAAATGCGGGAGTACCAAGACACACTGGTCAGTTCCATCATCTTCTCCATTCCAACTGAGAGAAGTGCTGCTAGTGCATTCCAAAGCAGCTCAGTGCGTCCAGGCAGTGGTGGAGGCTCTGCACAAAGAGGGAGCAGAAGCAGTGCCTCTGCCCAAGGCAAGACCAGTATGGCCCAACTGTGGCACAGTTTTGTGTGCCCCCCACAAAAGTCTACACCATCACAGACGGCTCCAGTCAGCAGGAGGCAACGGTTCCGTCAGATGGTGACAGACTACATGTCTTGCCCTCTTGCTGTACTCCCAGACGGCTCTTCCCCTTTCAAGTTTTGGGTCTCAAAGCTGGATACATGGCCAGAGCTAAGCCAGTATGCATTGGAGGTGCTGTCTTGCCCTGCGGCCAGTGTATTATCGGAACGTGTCTTTAGTGCTGCAGGTGGTGTACTAACTGACCGTCGCATGCGACTATCCTCCGATAACGTTGACCGGCTTACTTTCCTGAAAATGAACAAGGCCTGGATCTCGCAGGAATTTGCCACTCCTCCTCCTGATTAAATAATTAGGTCACTGTATACGTTATCCAGGTCTCCTGTTGTGTTCATCTTTCAACCACCTGAACTTACATTCCTGGGCTCCAACAACGCCAGTTGAGGCTCAGAAGTGCCATCTGCACAGTCAAAACATACGACCCAGTGTTATTGGGTTTCAGTAACGTCAGCTGATCCCCAGCTGTGTAGCCGGCAATGTGTCCTGCGACCGCCACGCTGACACAACTGAAATGTAAGGGAACCTGTCCCCCCCCCCCCCAAGGCGTTTGTTACTGAAAGAGCCACCTTGTGCAGCAGTAATGCTGCACAAGGAAAAGGTAGCTATTTTCATTATGCTCCTTGCACACGCAGAACTTAACACTTATAAAATGTGTCCACTGATACCGTAAAACCGTCCCGGAGGTGGGACTTTCCTTCGTAATATGACGCAGCACAGCTGTCATTCCTACCCCCTCGGCGCCGTGCCCCGGCTCCTCATCGTTGTTTGATTCCGTCCCGGAGCCTGCGCTGTTATGTTATCCCTTGGCCAGGCACACTTAGCGCTGCCCATCTTCTGACATCATTTGGTGTCAGGCTGGCTGCGCCTGTGCGGCCGCGCTGTCCGAGAGCCCGCCTCGCAGTGTGGTCTAATGTAATCCCACCGCGGGCCTGGGATCAGTGGCCATGCGCAGTGCATATCCTCGCCTCTCGCTCCACTCCCTACGGCTTCTTCAGACTGTGCGGTGCCAGCTGATCCGTAATAGCATGCCACGGCCGTGGCAGCGCACAGTCTGAAAAAGCCGTAGGGAGGGGAGCGAGAGGCGAGGATATGCACTGCGCATGGCCACTGATCCCAGGCCCGCGGTGGGATTACATTAGACCACACTGCGAGGCGGGCTCTCGGACAGCGCGGCCGCACAAGCGCAGCCAGCCTGACACCAAATGATGTCAGAAGATGGGCAGCGCTAAGTGTGCCTGGCCAAGGGATAACCTAACAGCGCAGGCTCCGGGACGGAATCAAACAACGATGAGGAGCCGGGGCACGGCGCCGAGGGGGTAGGAATGACAGCTGTGCTGCGTCATATTACGAAGGAAAGTCCCACCTCCGGGACAGTTTCACGGTTTCAGGGGACACATTTTATAAGTGTTTAGTTCTGTGCTTGCAAGGAGCATAATTAAAAGAGCCACCTTTTCCTTTTGCATCTTTTGAGCTGCACAAGCTGGCTCTTTCAGCTACAAATGCCTTGGGGGGGGGGGTTAAAGGTTCCCTTTCTCCAATCAGGCTTCGGCCTACATTGTGTTCCTCTGCTTCTACTGCTGTCCCTGGGCTCCAACACCGCTAGTTGTTGCCTGGTAGTGCTGTACGCACAGTCAACAGTCGCTCCTCTGTTATTGGGGTTCAGTAACGTCAGCTGTTCCCCTGCTGTGTGTGTGGCAATCCCTCCAACCTCCTCCAACCTCATCCAAACTCCTCCTCCTCCACCTGTCCCTGGGCTCCAACACCGCTAGTTGCCGTCCAGAAGTGCTGTACGCACAGTCAACAGTCGCTCCTCTGTTATTGGGGTTCAGTAACGTCAGCTGTTCCCCTGCTGTGTGTGTGGCAATCCCTCCTACCTCCTCCAACCTCCTCCTACCTCCTCCTCCTCCACCTGTCCCTGGGCTCCAACACCGCCAGTTGCCGTCCAGAAGTGCTGTACGCACAGTCAACAGTCCCTCCTCTGTTATTGGGGTTCAGTAACGTCAGCTGTTCCCCTGCTGTGTGTGTGGCAATCCCTCCTACCTCCTCCAACCTCCTCCTACCTCCTCCTCCTCCACCTGTCCCTGGGCTCCAACACCGCCAGTTGCCGTCCAGAAGTGCTGTACGCACAGTCAACAGTCCCTCCTCTGTTATTGGGGTTCAGTAACGTCAGCTGTTCCCCTGCTGTGTGTGTGGCAATCCCTCCTACCTCCTCCTACCTCCTCCTCCTCCACCTGTCCCTGGGCTCCAACACCGCCAGTTGCCGTCCAGAAGTGCTGTACGCACAGTCAACAGTCCCTCCTCTGTTATTGGGGTTCAGTAACGTCAGCTGTTCCCCTGCTGTGTGTGTGGCAATCCCTCCTACCTCCTCCTTCCTCCTCCACCTGTCCCTGGGCTCCAACACCGCCAGTTGCCGTCCAGAAGTGCTGTACGCACAGTCAACAGTCCCTCCTCTGTTATTGGGGTTCAGTAACGTCAGCTGTTCCCCTGCTGTGTGTGTGGCAATCCCTCCTACCTCCTCCAACCTCCTCCAACCTCCTCCTCCTCCACCTGTCCCTGGGCTCCAACACCGCTAGTTGCCGTCCAGAAGTGCTGTACGCACAGTCAACAGTCGCTCCTCTGTTATTGGGGTTCAGTAACGTCAGCTGTTCCCCTGCTGTGTGTGTGGCAATCCCTCCTACCTCCTCCAACCTCCTCCTACCTCCTCCTCCTCCACCTGTCCCTGGGCTCCAACACCGCCAGTTGCCGTCCAGAAGTGCTGTACGCACAGTCAACAGTCCCTCCTCTGTTATTGGGGTTCAGTAACGTCAGCTGTTCCCCTGCTGTGTGTGTGGCAATCCCTCCTACCTCCTCCTACCTCCTCCACCTGTCCCTGGGCTCCAACACCGCCAGTTGCCGTCCAGAAGTGCTGTACGCACAGTCAACAGTCCCTCCTCTGTTATTGGGGTTCAGTAACGTCAGCTGTTCCCCTGCTGTGTGTGTGGCAATCCCTCCAACCTCCTCCAACCTCATCCAAACTCCTCCTCCTCCACCTGTCCCTGGGCTCCAACACCGCTAGTTGCCGTCCAGAAGTGCTGTACGCACAGTCAACAGTCGCTCCTCTGTTATTGGGGTTCAGTAACGTCAGCTGTTCCCCTGCTGTGTGTGTGGCAATCCCTCCTACCTCCTCCAACCTCCTCCTACCTCCTCCTCCTCCACCTGTCCCTGGGCTCCAACACCGCCAGTTGCCGTCCAGAAGTGCTGTACGCACAGTCAACAGTCCCTCCTCTGTTATTGGGGTTCAGTAACGTCAGCTGTTCCCCTGCTGTGTGTGTGGCAATCCCTCCTACCTCCTCCTACCTCCTCCACCTGTCCCTGGGCTCCAACACCGCCAGTTGCCGTCCAGAAGTGCTGTACGCACAGTCAACAGTCCCTCCTCTGTTATTGGGGTTCAGTAACGTCAGCTGTTCCCCTGCTGTGTGTGTGGCAATCCCTCCAACCTCCTCCAACCTCATCCAAACTCCTCCTCCTCCACCTGTCCCTGGGCTCCAACACCGCTAGTTGCCGTCCAGAAGTGCTGTACGCACAGTCAACAGTCGCTCCTCTGTTATTGGGGTTCAGTAACGTCAGCTGTTCCCCTGCTGTGTGTGTGGCAATCCCTCCTACCTCCTCCAACCTCCTCCTACCTCCTCCTCCTCCACCTGTCCCTGGGCTCCAACACCGCCAGTTGCCGTCCAGAAGTGCTGTACGCACAGTCAACAGTCCCTCCTCTGTTATTGGGGTTCAGTAACGTCAGCTGTTCCCCTGCTGTGTGTGTGGCAATCCCTCCTACCTCCTCCTACCTCCTCCACCTGTCCCTGGGCTCCAACACCGCCAGTTGCCGTCCAGAAGTGCTGTACGCACAGTCAACAGTCCCTCCTCTGTTATTGGGGTTCAGTAACGTCAGCTGTTCCCCTGCTGTGTGTGTGGCAATCCCTCCAACCTCCTCCAACCTCATCCAAACTCCTCCTCCTCCACCTGTCCCTGGGCTCCAACACCGCTAGTTGCCGTCCAGAAGTGCTGTACGCACAGTCAACAGTCGCTCCTCTGTTATTGGGGTTCAGTAACGTCAGCTGTTCCCCTGCTGTGTGTGTGGCAATCCCTCCTACCTCCTCCAACCTCCTCCTACCTCCTCCTCCTCCACCTGTCCCTGGGCTCCAACACCGCCAGTTGCCGTCCAGAAGTGCTGTACGCACAGTCAACAGTCCCTCCTCTGTTATTGGGGTTCAGTAACGTCAGCTGTTCCCCTGCTGTGTGTGTGGCAATCCCTCCTACCTCCTCCTACCTCCTCCACCTGTCCCTGGGCTCCAACACCGCCAGTTGCCGTCCAGAAGTGCTGTACGCACAGTCAACAGTCCCTCCTCTGTTATTGGGGTTCAGTAACGTCAGCTGTTCCCCTGCTGTGTGTGTGGCAATCCCTCCAACCTCCTCCAACCTCCTCCAAACTCCTCCTCCTCCACCTGTCCCTGGGCTCCAACACCGCTAGTTGCCGTCCAGAAGTGCTGTACGCACAGTCAACAGTCGCTCCTCTGTTATTGGGGTTCAGTAACGTCAGCTGTTCCCCTGCTGTGTGTGTGGCAATCCCTCCTACCTCCTCCAACCTCCTCCTACCTCCTCCTCCTCCACCTGTCCCTGGGCTCCAACACCGCCAGTTGCCGTCCAGAAGTGCTGTACGCACAGTCAACAGTCCCTCCTCTGTTATTGGGGTTCAGTAACGTCAGCTGTTCCCCTGCTGTGTGTGTGGCAATCCCTCCTACCTCCTCCTACCTCCTCCACCTGTCCCTGGGCTCCAACACCGCCAGTTGCCGTCCAGAAGTGCTGTACGCACAGTCAACAGTCCCTCCTCTGTTATTGGGGTTCAGTAACGTCAGCTGTTCCCCTGCTGTGTGTGTGGCAATCCCTCCTACCTCCTCCAACCTCCTCCAACCTCCTCCTCCTCCACCTGTCCCTGGGCTCCAACACCGCTAGTTGCCGTCCAGAAGTGCTGTACGCACAGAGCCAAACACCTCGCCAATGTGTTAGTGGGGTTCAGCACCGCCAGCTGTTCCCCTGCTGTGTATACGGCAACGTGTACTGCGACCGCCACGCAGACACAACAAGTTAAATGTAAGGGAACCTGACCCCCCCCCCCCCCCAGGCGTTTGTTACTGAAGGAGCCACCTTGTGCAGCAGTAATAATGCAAAGGGAAAAAGTGCCTCTTTTCGTGATGCTCCTTGCACATGCTGAACCTAACACTTATGAAATGTGTCCCCACACAGCGTTAAACCGTCCGGTAGGTGGAACTTTCCTTTGTCGTGTGACGCAGCACAGCCATCATTTTTACCCCCTTGGCGCCGTGCGCCCACTCCTCAGCGTTGTTTGAATCTGTCCCGGAGCCTGCGCTGTTAGGTTAGCCCTTGGCCATGCACACATGTTGCGCTGCCCGTCTTCTGACCTCATTTGGTGTCAGGCTGGCTGCGCCTGTGCGGGTGCGCTGGTCGAGATCCCGCCTCGCAGTGTCGTCTAATGTAATCCCACCGCGGGCCTGTGATCCGTGCCCGTGCGCAGTGCATATCCTCTCCTCTCACTCCCCTCCCTACGGCTTCTTCAGACTGTGCGATGTCAGCTGGTCCCTAATAGCATGCCACGGCCGTGACAACGCACAGTCTGAAAAAGCCGTAGGGAGGGGAGTGAGAGGACAGGATATGCACTGCGCACGGGCACGGATCACAGGCCCGCGGTGGGATTACATTAGACGACACTGCGAGGCGGGATCTCGGCCAGCGCACCCGCACAGGCGCAGCCAGCCTGACACCAAATGAGGTCAGAAGACGGGCAGCGCAACATGTGTGCATGGCCAAGGGCTAACCTAACAGCGCAGGCTCCGGGACAGATTCAAACAACGCTGAGGAGTGGGCGCACGGCGCCAAGGGGGTAAAAATGATGGCTGTGCTGCGTCACACGACAAAGGAAAGTTCCACCTACCGGACGGTTTAACGCTGTGAGGAGACACATTTCATAAATGTTTGGTTCCGCATGTACAAGGACCATAATTAAAAGAGCTAAGTTTACCTTTTCCAGCATTAGTGCTGTACACAATGGCTCTTTCAGCTACAAACGCCTGGGGGGGGGGGTGTTAAAGGTTTCCTTTCAACTTGCTCGAGTGCAGGCTTCGGCCTACACTCCGCTCCCCCTGCTCCTCCTGCTGACCCTGGGCTCTAACACCGCCAGTTTTTGCCCAGATGTGCTAGCTGCACAGAGAAAAACACCAGCCAATGTGTCAGTGGGGTTCAGCACCGCCAGCTGTTCCCCTGCTGTGTAGCCGGCAACGTGTCCTGCGACCGCCACGCAGACACAAGAACTGAAATTGAAGGGAACCTGTCCCCCCTCCCCCAGGTGTTTCTATGTTTTACAGCTACCTTGAACAGCAGTAATGCTGCATGTGTTCAAGGTGGCTCAGAAACTTATTCTCCTTGCCCATGTTGAAGTGAACACGTCTAAAATGTGTCCTCTGTGACCATTAAAACGTCCCTCAGGTGTGATTTGACTTTGTATTGACACACGCAACAAGCTCCTTGGTAGCGCTGCCCGTCTTCTGGCATCATTGTTTGGCTGGCTGCGCCTCTGCGGCCGCCCTGACCCACACAACGCCCCTCGGTGTCTTATTTATTGGGACTGCGAGGGTGTGATTGATGGGCAGGATCAGTGCATCAGTTCGCCTGTCCCTCCTCTCCTTCCGCCTTCTTCGGACTGTGCGGCTTCATGGCCGTGGCATGCGATAAGGGATCAGATGACGCCGCACAGTCTGAAGCGGGTGTAAGGACCCGAGTGTGAGAGGCCAACATATGTGCTGCGCCAGGCCCTGAATCCCAGCCCCGCAGTGTTTTAACAATGTTAAGACACTGCGGGGCTGGGATTCATGGGCATCGCGAACCGCACCGGCCGACATTACATGATGCCAGAAGATGGGCAGCGCTAACGGCGCTAGGCCAGGGGATAACACGACAGCGCAGACTCCTGTACAGCAAATAACAACGCTCAGGAGGCTGCACCCAGCACCAAGGTGGGATTCTTGACATCTGTGCTGCGTCTCATTACAAAGGGAACTCTCGCCTCCATTACACAGTTTGACTGTATAAAGGGCTAAATGTTATACGTGTTCCATTCAGCGTGTGCAAGGAGAAAAATTACAAGAGCAACCTTTGACTTGCGCAGCACTACTGCTGCATAAGCTGTGGCTCTTCTACTTTCTAACCCCTGAGGGGGGGTTAAAGGTGACTTTTGAAATCGGTTCAATTAGGCTTCGGCCTACACTCTGCTCCACCTGCAGAGCCCGGGCTCCAACAACGCTAGTTGCTGTCCGGAAGTGCTGGCTGCACAGAGCCAAACACCTCGCCAATGTGTCAGTGGGGTCCAGCACCGCCAGCTGTTCCCCTGCTGTGTAGCCGGCAACGTGTCCTGCAAAAGCCACGCAGACACAACACACCCAAAGCTGCCGCCTGTGCAGGCTTCGGCCTACACTCCCCTCCCCCTGCTCCTCCTCCTCCTGCTCCTCCTCCTGCTGTCCCTGGGCTCTAACACACCGCCAGTTTTTGCCCAGATGTGCTAGCTGCACAGAGAAAAACACCAGCCAATGTGTCAGTGGGGTCCAGCACCGCCAGCTGTTCCCCTGCTGTGCAGCCGGCAACGTGTCCTGCAAAAGCCACGCAGACACAAGAACTGAAATTGAAGGGAACCTGTCCCCCCTCCCCCAGGCGTTTTTACGTTATCCAGCCACCTTGTACAGCGGTAATGCTGCATGTGTGCAAGGTGGCTCATAAACGTATTCTCCTCGCACATGTGGAACTGAAAACACGTCTGAAATGTGTCCTCTGTGTGACCATTTAACCGTCCCGGGGGTGTGACTTTCCTTTGTAATGACACGCTGCAACCCCCTTGGTAGCGCTGCCCGTCTTCTGGCATCATTGTTTGGCTGGCTGCGCCTCTGCGGCCGCCCTGACCCACACAACGCCCCTCGGTGTCTTATTTATTGGGACTGCGAGGGTGTGATTGATGGGCAGGATCAGTGCATCAGTTCGCCTGTCCCTCCTCTCCTTCCGCCTTCTTCGGACTGTGCGGCTTCATGGCCGTGGCATGCGATAAGGGATCAGATGACGCCGCACAGTCTGAAGCGGGTGTAAGGACCCGCGTGTGAGAGGCGAACATATGTGCTGCGCCAGGCCCTGAATCCCAGCCCCGCAGTGTTTTAACAATGTTAAGACACTGCGGGGCTGGGATTCATGGTCATCGCGAACCGCAACGGCCGACATTAAATGATGTCAGAAGATGGGCAGCGCTAACGGCGCTAGGCCAGGGGATAACACGACAGCGCAGACTCCTGTACAGCAAATAACAACGCTCAGGAGGCTGCACCCAGCACCAAGGTGGGATTCTTGACATCTGTGCTGCGTCTCATTACAAAGGGAACTCTCGCCTCCATTACACAGTTTGACTGTATAAAGGGCTAAATGTTATACGTGTTCCATTCAGCGTGTGCAAGGAGAAAAATTACAAGAGCAACCTTTGACTTGCGCAGCACTACTGCTGCATAAGCTGTGGCTCTTCTACTTTCTAACCCCTGAGGGGGGGTTAAAGGTGACTTTTGAAATCGGTTCAATTAGGCTTCGGCCTACACTCTGCTCCACCTGCAGAGCCCGGGCTCCAACAACGCTAGTTGCTGTCCGGAAGTGCTGGCTGCACAGAGCCAAACACCTCGCCAATGTGTCAGTGGGGTCCAGCACCGCCAGCTGTTCCCCTGCTGTGTAGCCGGCAACGTGTCCTGCAAAAGCCACGCAGACACAACACACCCAAAGCTGCCGCCTGTGCAGGCTTCGGCCTACACTCCCCTCCCCCTGCTCCTCCTCCTCCTGCTCCTCCTCCTGCTGTCCCTGGGCTCTAACACACCGCCAGTTTTTGCCCAGATGTGCTAGCTGCACAGAGAAAAACACCAGCCAATGTGTCAGTGGGGTCCAGCACCGCCAGCTGTTCCCCTGCTGTGCAGCCGGCAACGTGTCCTGCAAAAGCCACGCAGACACAAGAACTGAAATTGAAGGGAACCTGTCCCCCCTCCCCCAGGCGTTTTTACGTTATCCAGCCACCTTGTACAGCGGTAATGCTGCATGTGTGCAAGGTGGCTCATAAACGTATTCTCCTCGCACATGTGGAACTGAAAACACGTCTGAAATGTGTCCTCTGTGTGACCATTTAACCGTCCCGGGGGTGTGACTTTCCTTTGTAATGACACGCTGCAACCCCCTTGGTAGCGCTGCCCGTCTTCTGGCATCATTGTTTGGCTGGCTGCGCCTCTGCGGCCGCCCTGACCCACACAACGCCCCTCGGTGTCTTATTTATTGGGACTGCGAGGGTGTGATTGATGGGCAGGATCAGTGCATCAGTTCGCCTGTCCCTCCTCTCCTTCCGCCTTCTTCGGACTGTGCGGCTTCATGGCCGTGGCATGCGATAAGGGATCAGATGACGCCGCACAGTCTGAAGCGGGTGTAAGGACCCGCGTGTGAGAGGCGAACATATGTGCTGCGCCAGGCCCTGAATCCCAGCCCCGCAGTGTTTTAACAATGTTAAGACACTGCGGGGCTGGGATTCATGGTCATCGCGAACCGCAACGGCCGACATTAAATGATGTCAGAAGATGGGCAGCGCTAACGGCGCTAGGCCAGGGGATAACACGACAGCGCAGACTCCTGTACAGCAAATAACAACGCTCAGGAGGCTGCACCCAGCACCAAGGTGGGATTCTTGACATCTGTGCTGCGTCTCATTACAAAGGGAACTCTCGCCTCCATTACACAGTTTGACTGTATAAAGGGCTAAATGTTATACGTGTTCCATTCAGCGTGTGCAAGGAGAAAAATTACAAGAGCAACCTTTGACTTGCGCAGCACTACTGCTGCATAAGCTGTGGCTCTTCTACTTTCTAACCCCTGAGGGGGGGTTAAAGGTGACTTTTGAAATCGGTTCAATTAGGCTTCGGCCTACACTCTGCTCCACCTGCAGAGCCCGGGCTCCAACAACGCTAGTTGCTGTCCGGAAGTGCTGGCTGCACAGAGCCAAACACCTCGCCAATGTGTCAGTGGGGTCCAGCACCGCCAGCTGTTCCCCTGCTGTGTAGCCGGCAACGTGTCCTGCAAAAGCCACGCAGACACAACACACCCAAAGCTGCCGCCTGTGCAGGCTTCGGCCTACACTCCCCTCCCCCTGCTCCTCCTCCTCCTGCTCCTCCTCCTGCTGTCCCTGGGCTCTAACACACCGCCAGTTTTTGCCCAGATGTGCTAGCTGCACAGAGAAAAACACCAGCCAATGTGTCAGTGGGGTCCAGCACCGCCAGCTGTTCCCCTGCTGTGCAGCCGGCAACGTGTCCTGCAAAAGCCACGCAGACACAAGAACTGAAATTGAAGGGAACCTGTCCCCCCTCCCCCAGGCGTTTTTACGTTATCCAGCCACCTTGTACAGCGGTAATGCTGCATGTGTGCAAGGTGGCTCATAAACGTATTCTCCTCGCACATGTGGAACTGAAAACACGTCTGAAATGTGTCCTCTGTGTGACCATTTAACCGTCCCGGGGGTGTGACTTTCCTTTGTAATGACACGCTGCAACCCCCTTGGTAGCGCTGCCCGTCTTCTGGCATCATTGTTTGGCTGGCTGCGCCTCTGCGGCCGCCCTGACCCACACAACGCCCCTCGGTGTCTTATTTATTGGGACTGCGAGGGTGTGATTGATGGGCAGGATCAGTGCATCAGTTCGCCTGTCCCTCCTCTCCTTCCGCCTTCTTCGGACTGTGCGGCTTCATGGCCGTGGCATGCGATAAGGGATCAGATGACGCCGCACAGTCTGAAGCGGGTGTAAGGACCCGCGTGTGAGAGGCGAACATATGTGCTGCGCCAGGCCCTGAATCCCAGCCCCGCAGTGTTTTAACAATGTTAAGACACTGCGGGGCTGGGATTCATGGTCATCGCGAACCGCAACGGCCGACATTAAATGATGTCAGAAGATGGGCAGCGCTAACGGCGCTAGGCCAGGGGATAACACGACAGCGCAGACTCCTGTACAGCAAATAACAACGCTCAGGAGGCTGCACCCAGCACCAAGGTGGGATTCTTGACATCTGTGCTGCGTCTCATTACAAAGGGAACTCTCGCCTCCATTACACAGTTTGACTGTATAAAGGGCTAAATGTTATACGTGTTCCATTCAGCGTGTGCAAGGAGAAAAATTACAAGAGCAACCTTTGACTTGCGCAGCACTACTGCTGCATAAGCTGTGGCTCTTCTACTTTCTAACCCCTGAGGGGGGGTTAAAGGTGACTTTTGAAATCGGTTCAATTAGGCTTCGGCCTACACTCTGCTCCACCTGCAGAGCCCGGGCTCCAACAACGCTAGTTGCTGTCCGGAAGTGCTGGCTGCACAGAGCCAAACACCTCGCCAATGTGTCAGTGGGGTCCAGCACCGCCAGCTGTTCCCCTGCTGTGTAGCCGGCAACGTGTCCTGCAAAAGCCACGCAGACACAACACACCCAAAGCTGCCGCCTGTGCAGGCTTCGGCCTACACTCCCCTCCCCCTGCTCCTCCTCCTCCTGCTCCTCCTCCTGCTGTCCCTGGGCTCTAACACACCGCCAGTTTTTGCCCAGATGTGCTAGCTGCACAGAGAAAAACACCAGCCAATGTGTCAGTGGGGTCCAGCACCGCCAGCTGTTCCCCTGCTGTGCAGCCGGCAACGTGTCCTGCAAAAGCCACGCAGACACAAGAACTGAAATTGAAGGGAACCTGTCCCCCCTCCCCCAGGCGTTTTTACGTTATCCAGCCACCTTGTACAGCGGTAATGCTGCATGTGTGCAAGGTGGCTCATAAACGTATTCTCCTCGCACATGTGGAACTGAAAACACGTCTGAAATGTGTCCTCTGTGTGACCATTTAACCGTCCCGGGGGTGTGACTTTCCTTTGTAATGACACGCTGCAACCCCCTTGGTAGCGCTGCCCGTCTTCTGGCATCATTGTTTGGCTGGCTGCGCCTCTGCGGCCGCCCTGACCCACACAACGCCCCTCGGTGTCTTATTTATTGGGACTGCGAGGGTGTGATTGATGGGCAGGATCAGTGCATCAGTTCGCCTGTCCCTCCTCTCCTTCCGCCTTCTTCGGACTGTGCGGCTTCATGGCCGTGGCATGCGATAAGGGATCAGATGACGCCGCACAGTCTGAAGCGGGTGTAAGGACCCGCGTGTGAGAGGCGAACATATGTGCTGCGCCAGGCCCTGAATCCCAGCCCCGCAGTGTTTTAACAATGTTAAGACACTGCGGGGCTGGGATTCATGGTCATCGCGAACCGCAACGGCCGACATTAAATGATGTCAGAAGATGGGCAGCGCTAACGGCGCTAGGCCAGGGGATAACACGACAGCGCAGACTCCTGTACAGCAAATAACAACGCTCAGGAGGCTGCACCCAGCACCAAGGTGGGATTCTTGACATCTGTGCTGCGTCTCATTACAAAGGGAACTCTCGCCTCCATTACACAGTTTGACTGTATAAAGGGCTAAATGTTATACGTGTTCCATTCAGCGTGTGCAAGGAGAAAAATTACAAGAGCAACCTTTGACTTGCGCAGCACTACTGCTGCATAAGCTGTGGCTCTTCTACTTTCTAACCCCTGAGGGGGGGTTAAAGGTTACCTTTGAAATTGGTTCAAGTAGGCTTCGGCCTACACTCTGCTCCCCCTGCAGAGCCCGGGCTACAACACCGCTCGTTGCTGTCCGGAAGTGCTGGCTGCACAGAGCCAAACACCTCGCCAATGTGTCAGTGGGGTCCAGCACCGCCAGCTGTTCCCCTGCTGTGTAGCCGGCAACGTGTCCTGCGACCGCCACGCAGACACAACACACCCAAAGCTGCCGCCAGTGCAGGCTTCGGCCTACACTCCCCTCCCCCTGCTCCTGCTCCTCCTCCTTCTCCTGCTGTCCCTGGGCTCTAACACACCGCCAGTTGGGGCCCAGATGTGCTAGCTGCACAGAGAAAAACACCAGCCAATGTGTCAGTGGGGTTCAGCACCGCCAGCTGTTCCCCTGCTGTGCAGCCGGCATCGTGTCCTGCAAAAGCCACGCAGACACTTGCTCTTGTACCTTCTGCTCCCCATCCTGGTTCCAGTACCGTCAGCTGGTTCCGGGCAGAGCCTTTGGCTTAGGTGCCTCCCTTTGGTATCCGAGTTCCACCAACGTCAGGTGGTCCTTGGTAGTGCTTTCAGGCACGGGTACCTCCTGCTTAGTAACCGGGTTCCAGTAACGTCAGCTGGTCCTCGGTAGTTCCATTGGCTCTTGGACCTTCGGCTACCCATCCGGGTTCCAGCACCGTCAGCTGGTTCTCGGCAGTGTCTTTTGCTCTTGTACCTTCTGCTCCCCATCCTGGTTCCAGTACCGTCAGCTGGTTCCGGGCAGAGCCTTTGGCTTAGGTGCCTCCCTCTGGGTATCTGAGTTCCACCAACGTCAGGTGGTCCTTGGTAGTGCTTTCAGCACGGGTACCTCCTGCTTAGTAACCGGGTTCCAGTAACGTCAGCTGGTCCTCGGTCGTTCCATTGGCTCTTGGACCTTCGGGTAGCCATCTGAGCTCCAGTTCCATCAGCTGGTTCTCGGCATTCTCTCAGCCTTCTTGTACCTTCTGCTGCATTTCCAAGTTCAAGAGACTAAACACGATGACCCGGAAGACCACCCCTAAGATGACGACGACACCAGAGACGACAACCACCGTGATGACGACGACCCTGGAGACGATGACCCTGAAGACCACCCCGATGACGACGACCCCGGAGACGACCCCGATGACGACGACCCCGGAGACGACGACCCTGGAGACGACGACGACCTGGAAGACCGAGAAGCAGAAGAACAAGAGGCTGCAGAACAAAGAGCAGAAGGACATTAAGCATAACACAAAATATCAGAGCAAAAAATATTATGTAAATTATAAGCAGAAGAAGACTAAGCAGTGTATGGGGGTGAGTCCGTTCCTCCTCGTGGTGCCCCTGGATAAAGCCTGATGCTGCAGGCCAAACTGAACGCGGACAAATGTAACTGTTTTGTGACAGGCAGAACGGAAGGTGTAATCTTCAAACTTTTATAGATAACAACTACGGGAATGCCTGTCACAAATAAGAATATGATGAAGAAGTAGAATATGATGAAGATAATAGTAAAATAAAAAGAATATGAACAATGTAACCCAAAAAATAATAGGTAGAAGATGAAGAAGAAGATGAAGAAGGTGAAGAAGTTGATGTCAAAGAAGCTGATGATGAGGATAATGAAGAAGAAAGCGTGGGAGAAGTAAAAAAGAAGGTGAAGGGCGTGGAAGTAGTGAAACATCAATATCTGACATAAAAAAAAAAAATAACATAGTCAAATTCTTTCTAACGCCGAACGTCATAAAAAAAAAAAAAAAATCCTGCTATTCTATTAGATTGGGCTAAACCTCTGTGCCTTTAATGTCTCCGCCACGTCCCCCAATACATCCTACATTATTCTTAGTTGTTTTCCTTCATGTAGAATGAACCTACAAGTGTATAAAGGGTTTATTTTAATTCCGATATTTTCGTCCCATTGACTTGCATTGGGATCGGGTATCGGTATCGGATTGGATTCCGATACTGTGACGGTATCGGCCGATACTTTCCGATTCCGATACTTTCCGATATCGGAAAGTATCGCTCAACACTATTAGGGAGTTATAAGGGTTTAAAGTTGACCAGTAATTTCTCATTTTTACACCACCATTTTTTTTTAGGGACCACATCACATTTGAAGTCACTTCGAGGGGTCTATATGAAAGAAAATACCCAAGTGTGACACCATTCTAAAAACGGCACCCCTCAGGGTGCTCAAAATCACATTCAAGAAGATTATTAACCCTTCAGGTGTTTCACAGGAATTTTTGGAATGTTTAAAAAAAAAAAAATAACATTTAACTTTTTTTCACAAAAAATTTACTTCAGATCCAATTTGTTTTATTTTACCAAGGGAAGCAGGATAAATTGGACCCCAAAAGTTGTACATTTTGTCCTGAGTATGCTGATACTCCATATGTGGGGGGGAACCACTGTTTGGGCGCATGGCAGAGCTCGGAAGGGAAGGAGCGCCATTTGACTTTCCAATGCAAAATGGCTGGAACTGAGATAGGAAGCCATGTCACATTTGGAGAGCCCTGATGTGCCTAAACAGTAGAAAGCCCCCACAATTGACACCATTTTGGAAAGTAGACCCCCTAAGGAACTTATCTAGATGTGTGGGGAGCACTTTTACCCACCAAGTGCTTCATGGAAGTTTGTAATGTAGAGCCTTAAAAATAAAAAATCATATTTTTTCACAAAAATGAAATTTTTGCCCCCAATTTTTTATTTTTCCAAGGGTTACAGAAGAAATTGGACCACATAAGTTGTTGTGCAATTTGTCTTGAGTACGCTGATACCCCATATGTGGGGGTAAACTACTGTTTGGACACATGGCAGAGCTCGGAAGGGACGGAGAGCTGTTTGACTTTTCAATGCAAAATTGACTGGAATTGAGATAGGAAGCCATGTCGCGTTTGGAGAGCCCCTGATGTGCCTAAACAGTGAAACCCCCCCACAAGTGACTCCATTTTGGAAAGTAGACTCCCTAAGGAACTTATCTAGATGTGTGGTGAGCACTTTGAACCCCCAAGTGCTTCACAGAAGTTTATAATATAGAGCCGTAAAAATAAAAAATCATATTTTTTCACAAAAATGATCTTTTCGCCCCCAGTTTTGTATTTTCCCAAGGGTAACAGGAGAAATTGGACCCCAAAATTTGTTGTCCAATTTGTCCTGAGTACACTGATACCCCATATGTGGGGGGAACCACCGTTTGGGTGCATGGCACAGCTCGGAAGGGAAGGAGCGCCGTTTGGAATGCAGACTTTGATGGATTGGTCTGCGGGCATCACGTTGCATTTGCAGAGCTCCTGATTTATCTAAACAGTAGAAACTCCCACAAGTGACCCCATATTGGAAACTAGACCCCCCAAGGAACTTGCCTAGATGTGTTGTGAGAACTTTGAACCCCCAAGTGTTTCACTACAGTTTATAACACAGCTGTGAAAATAAAAAATCTTTTTTTCCCACAAAAATGATTTTTTAGCCCCCCCAATTTTTATTTTCCCAAGGGTAACAAGAGAAATTGGACCCCAAAAGTTGTTGTCCAATTTGTCCTGAGTATGCTAATACCCCATATGTCGGGGCAAACCCCTGTTTGGCTATATGGGAGAGCTCGGAAGGGAAGGAGCACTGTTTTACTTTTTCAACGCAGAATTGGCTTGAATTGAGAATGGACACCATGTCGCATTTGGAGAGCCCATGATGTGCCTAATCAGTGGAAACCCCCCCAATTCTAACTCCAACCCTAACTCCAACACACCCTCAACCGTAATCCCAACCCTAACCATAACCCTAACCCCAACACACCCCTAACTCCAACACCCCCCTAACCCTTATTCCAACCATAACTCCAACACACCCCTAACCCTAATTCCAACCATAACCCTAACTACACCCCTAACTCTGACACACCCCTAACCCTAATCCCAACTCTAATCCCAACCGTAAATGTAATTCAAACCCTAACTTTAGCCCCAACCCTAACTTCAGCCCTAACCCTAACTGTAGCCCTAACCCTAACTTTAGCCCTAACCCTAATGGGAAACTAAAAATAAATGCATTTTCTTATTTTATTATTTTTCCCTAACTAAGGCGGTGATAAAGGGGGGTTTGCTTTACTATTTATAGCGGGTTTGTATAGCGGATTTTTTTTTGGCAGCTGTCACACACTAAAAGATGCTTTTTATTGCAAAAAATAGTTTTGAGAGCTATAATTTTTCCATATTTTGTGTTGTGAATTTACCTTTTGGCTCCCTCTAGTGGCTACTAGTGATTTGACTCTGGGTATGTCATTCATCCCTTGTATGCTCACCTGGGTCGTTAGGTCAGGGGTGTTGCTATATTAGCTCCCTGGACCTTCAGTTCAATGCCTGGCAACGTTGATATCAGAGCTAATCTGTAGTGCTCTTGTCTACTGATCCTGGTTCCTGTTTGATTAAGCTAAGTCTGCTTTCTTGCTTTTTGCTATTTGTTTTTGTTTGCATTTTTGTCCAGCTTGTATATAATCTGTTTCCTGACCTTGCTGGAAGCTCTAGGGTGGCTGGTGTTCTCCCCCCGGGCCGTTAGACGGTTCGGGGGTTCTTGAATCTCCAGTGTGGATTTTGATAGGGTTTTTGTTGACCATATAAGTTATCTTACTACATTCTGCTATTAGTAAGTGGGCCTCTCTTTGCTAAAATCTAGTTCATCTCTGTGTTTGTCATTTCCTCTTACCTCACCGTTATTATTTGTGGGGGGCTACTATCCTACTTTTGGGGTCTATTCTCTGGAGGCAAGAGAGGTCTTTGTTTTCCTCTTCTAGGGGTAGTTAGTCCTCCGGCTGGCGCGAGACATCTAGCGACCAACGTAGGCATGTTCCCCGGCTACTGCTAGTGTTGGCGTTAGGAGTAGATATATGGTCAACCCAGTTACCACTGCCCTATGAGCTGGATTTTTGTACGTCGCAGACTTACTTGTTTCTCTGAGACCCTCGCCATTGGGGTCATAACAGTTTGCCAGGCCAGTATTAAATGTTAAATGCATTGCAGAAGCGGGATTATAAGAAAGAAAGTTCTGAGTTTTTTTTTCTCTCTCTCATTTTTTTTTTCTTTTCCCCTTTACCTCTGAGTGGCTTGTGTTTGCTGCAGACATGAATGTCCAGACCTTGATTACAAGTGTGGACCAGCTTGCTGCTCGTGTGCAGGGCATACAAGATTATGTTTTCAGAAGTCCTATGTCAGAACCTAAGATACCGATTCCTGAACCGTTTTCCGGAGACCGATTTAAATTTAGAAATTTCAGGAATAATTGTAAATTGTTTTTGTCCCTGAAACCCTGTTCATCTGGAGACTCCGCTCAGCAAGTAAAAATTGTTATTTCTTTTTTACGGGGCGACCCTCAGGATTGGGCCTTCTCGCTGGCGCCAGGAGATCCGGCATTGGCTGACATTGATGCGTTTTTTCTGGCGCTCGGTTTGCTTTATGAGGAACCCAATCTTGAGATTCAGGCAGAAAAGGCCTTGCTGGCTATGTCTCAGGGCCAGGACGAGGCTGAAGTGTATTTCCAAAAATTTCGGAAATGGTCCGTGCTGACCCAGTGGAACGAGTGTGCATTGGCTGCTAATTTTAGAAATGGCCTTTCTGAAGCCATTAAGAATGTGATGGTGGGTTTTCCCATTCCCACAGGTCTGAATGATTCCATGGCCCTGGCAATTCAAATCGACCGGCGGTTGCGGGAGCGCAATACCGCTAATTCCCTCATGGTGTTGTCTGAACAGACACCTGATTTAATGCAATGTGATAGAATCCTGACTAGAAATGAGCGGAAAATTCATAGACGCCAGAATGGCTTGTGTTACTACTGTGGTGATTCTACACATGTTATCTCAGCATGCTCTAAACGTCTTACTAAGGTTGTTAGTCCGGTCGTCATTGGTAATTTGCAACCTAAATTTATTCTATCTGTAACTTTGATTTGCTCACTGTCATCGTATCCTGTCATGGCGTTTGTAGACTCAGGTGCTGCTCTGAGCCTTATGGATCTGTCATTTGCCAAGCGCTGCGGATTTGTTCTTGAGCCATTGGAAAATCCTATCCCTCTTAGGGGTATTGATTCTACGCCATTGGCAAAAAATAAACCGCAGTTTTGGACACAGGTTACCATGTGCATGACTCCCGAACATCGGGAGGTAATACGTTTTCTTGTTCTGCATAAAATGCATGATTTGGTAGTTTTGGGTTTGCCATGGTTACAGACCCATAATCCAGTCTTGGACTGGAAGGCTATGTCAGTGTCAAGTTGGGGCTGCCATGGAATTCATGGAGATTCCCTGCCCTTGTCTATTGCTTCTTCTACGCCTTCGGAAGTTCCGGCGTATTTGTCTGATTATCAGGATGTCTTCAGCGAGTCTAAGTCCAGTGCACTGCCTCCTCATAGGGAATGTGACTGTGCAATAGATTTGATTCCTGGCAGTAAGTTTCCTAAGGGGAGACTGTTTAATCTGTCGGTACCTGAACATACCGCGATGCGTTCATATATCAAGGAGTCTCTTGAGAAGGGGCATATCCGTCCTTCTTCTTCCCCTCTTGGTGCGGGATTCTTTTTTGTGGCCAAAAAGGACGGATCTTTGAGGCCTTGTATTGACTATCGGCTTTTAAATAAGATCACTGTCAAATTTCAGTATCCTTTGCTGCTGTTGTCAGATTTGTTTGCCCGGATTAAAGGTGCCAAGTGGTTCACCAAGATAGACCTTCGTGGTGCGTACAACCTTGTGCGCATTAGGCAGGGCGATGAATGGAAAACCGCATTCAATACGCCCGAAGGTCATTTTGAGTACTTGGTGATGCAATTCGGTCTCTCTAATGCACCTTCAGTTTTTCAGTCCTTCATGCATGACATTTTCCGGAAGTATCTGGATAAATTTTTGATTGTTTATCTGGATGATATTCTGGTTTTTTCTGATGATTGGGACTCGCATGTGGAGCAGGTCAGGATGGTTTTTGAAATTCTGCGTGAAAATTCTTTGTTTGTAAAAGGCTCAAAGTGTCTCTTTGGTGTACAGAAGGTTCCCTTTTTGGGGTTCATTTTTTCCCCTTCTGCTGTGGAGATGGATCCAGTCAAGGTCCGAGCTATTCATGATTGGACTCAACCCTCGTCAGTTAAGAGTCTTCAGAAGTTCTTGGGTTTTGCTAACTTTTACCGTCGTTTTATCGCAAATTTCTCTAGCGTTGTTAAACCGCTGACGGATATGACCAAGAAAGGCTCTGATGTAGCTAACTGGGCTCCTGCTGCCGTGGAGGCTTTCCAGGAGTTAAAACGCCGGTTTACTTCGGCGCCTGTTTTGTGCCAGCCTGACATCTCACTTCCTTTTCAGGTTGAGGTGGATGCTTCGGAGATTGGGGCAGGGGCCGTTTTGTCACAGAGAGGCCCTGGTTGCTCTACTATGAGACCTTGTGCCTTTTTCTCTAGGAAGTTTTCGCCGGCAGAGCGAAATTATGATGTGGGCAATCGGGAGTTGTTGGCCATGAAGTGGGCATTTGAGGAGTGGCGTCATTGGCTCGAGGGTGCTAAGCATCGTGTGGTGGTCTTGACTGATCACAAAAATCTGATGTATCTCGAGTCTGCTAAACGCCTGAATCCTAGACAGGCCCGCTGGTCATTGTTTTTCTCCCGTTTTGACTTTGTGGTCTCGTATTTACCAGGGTCTAAGAATGTGAAGGCCGACGCTCTGTCTAGGAGCTTTGTGCCTGATGCTCCTGGAGTCGCTGAACCTGTGGGTATTCTTAAGGAAGGAGTTATCGTGTCTGCTATTTCTCCAGATCTGCGACGTGTGTTGCAGAGATTTCAGGCTGGTAGGCCTGACTCTTGTCCACCTGACAGATTGTTTGTGCCTGCTAGATGGACCAGCAGAGTCATTTCCGAGGTTCATTCCTCGGTGTTGGCAGGGCACCCGGGAATTTTTGGCACCAGAGATCTGGTGGCCAGGTACTTTTGGTGGCCTTCCTTGTCAAGGGATGTGCGGTCATTTGTACAGTCCTGTGGTACTTGTGCTCGAGCTAAGCCTTGCTGCTCTCGTGCCAGCGGGTTGCTCTTGCCCTTGCCTGTCCCGAAGAGACCTTGGACACACATCTCTATGGATTTCATTTCTGATCTTCCGGTGTCTCAGGGCATGTCTGTCATCTGGGTGATATGTGATCGTTTCTCCAAGATGGTCCATTTGGTTCCTTTGCCTAAGCTGCCCTCTTCTTCTGATCTGGTTCCTGTGTTCTTCCAGAACGTGGTTCGTTTGCATGGCATTCCTGAGAATATTGTGTCGGACAGAGGATCCCAGTTTGTTTCCAGGTTCTGGCGATCCTTTTGTGGTAGGATGGGCATTGAGTTGTCGTTTTCATCCGCTTTCCATCCCCAGACTAACGGACAAACGGAGCGAACTAATCAGACTCTGGAGGCTTATTTGAGGTGTTTTGTCTCTTCTGATCAGGATGATTGGGTGACCTTCTTGCCGTTGGCTGAATTTGCCCTTAATAATCGGGCTAGTTCCGCCACCTTGGTTTCGCCATTTTTCTGCAACTCTGGTTTCCATCCTCGTTTTTCCTCGGGACATGTGGAGCCTTCTGACTGTCCTGGGGTGGATTCCGTGGTGGATAGGTTGCAGCGGATCTGGGGGCATGTGGTGGACAACTTGAAGTTGTCACAGGAGAAGGCTCAGCGTTTTGCCAACCGCCGCCGCGGTGTGGGTCCCCGACTTCGCGTTGGGGATTTGGTATGGCTGTCTTCTCGATTTGTTCCTATGAAGGTCTCCTCTCCCAAATTTAAGCCTCGCTTCATTGGTCCTTACAAGATATTGGAAATCATTAATCCTGTATCCTTTCGCCTGGATCTTCCGGTATCGTTTGCCATCCACAACGTATTTCATAGGTCCTTGTTGCGGCGGTACGTTGTGCCTGTGGTTCCTTCTGCTGAGCCTCCTGCTCCGGTGTTGGTTGAGGGCGAGTTGGAGTACGTGGTGGAGAAGATCTTAGATTCTCGTCTCTCCAGGCGGAGGCTTCAGTACCTGGTCAAGTGGAAGGGCTATGGTCAGGAGGATAATTCCTGGGTGGTCGCCTCTGATGTGCATGCGGCCGATTTAGTTCGTGCCTTTCACGCCGCTCATCCTGATCGCCCTGGTGGTCTTGGTGAGGGTTCGGTGACCCCTCACTAAGGGGGGGGTACTGTTGTGAATTTACCTTTTGGCTCCCTCTAGTGGCTACTAGTGATTTGACTCTGGGTATGTCATTCATCCCTTGTATGCTCACCTGGGTCGTTAGGTCAGGGGTGTTGCTATATTAGCTCCCTGGACCTTCAGTTCAATGCCTGGCAACGTTGATATCAGAGCTAATCTGTAGTGCTCTTGTCTACTGATCCTGGTTCCTGTTTGATTAAGCTAAGTCTGCTTTCTTGCTTTTTGCTATTTGTTTTTGTTTGCATTTTTGTCCAGCTTGTATATAATCTGTTTCCTGACCTTGCTGGAAGCTCTAGGGTGGCTGGTGTTCTCCCCCCAGGCCGTTAGACGGTTCGGGGGTTCTTGAATCTCCAGTGTGGATTTTGATAGGGTTTTTGTTGACCATATAAGTTATCTTACTACATTCTGCTATTAGTAAGTGGGCCTCTCTTTGCTAAAATCTAGTTCATCTCTGTGTTTGTCATTTCCTCTTACCTCACCGTTATTATTTGTGGGGGGCTACTATCCTACTTTTGGGGTCTATTCTCTGGAGGCAAGAGAGGTCTTTGTTTTCCTCTTCTAGGGGTAGTTAGTCCTCCGGCTGGCGCGAGACATCTAGCGACCAACGTAGGCATGTTCCCCGGCTACTGCTAGTGTTGGCGTTAGGAGTAGATATATGGTCAACCCAGTTACCACTGCCCTATGAGCTGGATTTTTGTACGTCGCAGACTTACTTGTTTCTCTGAGACCCTCGCCATTGGGGTCATAACAATTTTGGTCCACAGAGTCATGTGAGGTCTTGTTTTTTGTGGGACAAGTTGACATTTTTATTGGTACCATTTTTGGGCACATTACATTTTTTTTATCGCTTTTTATTCCGATTCTTGTTAGGCAGAATGAACAAAAAACAGCAATTCATGAATTTCTTTTGGAGGGGCGTTTATACTGCTCCACGTTTGGTAAAATTGATAAAGCAGTTTTATTCTTCGGGTTAGTACGATTACAGCGATACCTCATTTATATCATTTTTTTATGTTTTGGCGCTTTTATACAATAAAAACTATTTTATAGAAAAAATTATTATTTTTGCATCGCTTTATCCTGAGGGTTATAACTTTTTTATTTTTTTGCTGATGGCGCTGTATGGCTGCTCGTTTTTTGCAGGACACGATGACGTTTTCATCGGTGCCATGTTTATTTATATCCGTCTTTTTGATCGCGTATTATTCCACTTTTTATTCGGTGGTATGATAATAAAGCGTTGTTTTTTGCCTTGTTTTTTTTTTTTTAACGGTGTTCACTGAAGGGGTTAACTAGTGGGACAGTTTTATAGGTCGGGTCATTACGGACGCGGCGATACTAAATTTGTGTACTCTTATTTATTTTATTTTTTTTATTGAAATAAAGAAATGTATTTATTGGAACAATTTTTTTTTTCTTTATTTAGGTTTTTTTTTTTTACAGATGTAAATATTTTTTTTTTTACTTTGTCCCAGGGTAGAATACTATTGTATACTGTCAGATCGCTGATCTGACACTTTGCAAAGCACTGTGTCAGATCAGCGATCTGACGGGCAGTGCAGGAGGCTTGCCGGCGCTTGCTCTGAGCAGGCGCTTGCAAGCCACCTCCCTGCAGAACTCGGAAGGACCCCGCGGCCATCTTGGATCCGGGGCCTGCAGGGAGGAGGACGGAGGAGACGCTCGGAGCAACGCGATCACATTGCGTTGTTCTGAGGGCTCCCTCCCTGCGCGATGCTTCCCTATGCCGTCGGAATGCTACGATCTTGTTTGATCACAGTGTTCCGGGGGTTAAAGTGGCGGGAGCGGTCCGTGACCACTCCTGGCATATAGTGCCGGATGTCAGCTGTAATAATCAGCTGACACCCGGCCGCGATCAGCCTCGCTCCCCCCATGACGTACTTATCTTGTCCCTGGGAATTAAGTCCCAGGTCACCTTGACGGGATAGTACGTCAGATGGCAGAAAGGGGTTAAGGCTACACCTTCAGACCCCAGCTGCAGACCATCGCTCTAGTTTGCACATTTGGGTGGCTGCCATGTTTTCTGCAGAGCTTTCCCCCCACAACGTGTTTTCCTTTTCCACCTTCGTACATACATTTCCTTACTAAACGGCTCACGCTGCGCCTCGATGTATCTATTGTGATGTTGCACAAATGACATTATAATATATCATTATTTCCATTCTCTCAATGTGAGCCGATACTATTATTACCGGTTCTCCGAATGAATATGCAGCTTAAACTAATAATAGACTTCGCTGCGGTTTTACGCGCAGCCCACACACGGACACCACTTATCACCGCTTCAGCTACTCCCTGATTGATTTATTAGAAATTATTACAAAAAAATGATAATAGGGTTTGGTACGCAGCTCCGCTGTGAAGCCTTCTGCAGAAACAGGTTAAAAGAATTGGACCGAATATTACTAAAGGAAACGAGTGTCAAGGAATATGAGAAGAGGACACATTGTCTAAGTAACTGCACCGCGCCCCTCCCCCACTGCAAATACAGATATAACTAAAAATCATAGCAATCAGCGGCCACTGCAGGACAAATGCCATATTACACCTCTCCTGCTCATATAATTGTAACACAGAACTGCAGAGACCTCCAGGGGGGTGCACCATCTCTATAGGGTCTATGGATCAGTAATGTATGTACACAGTGACTGCACCAGCAGAATAGTGAGTGCCGCTCTGGAGTATAATACAGGATGTAACTCCGAATCAGTAATGTAATGTATGTACACAGTGACTGCACCAGCAGAATAGTGAGTGCAGCTCTGGAGTATAATACAGGATGTAACTCCGAATCAGTAATGTAATGTATGTACACAGTGACCGCACCAGCAAAATAGTGAGTGCAGCTCTGGGGTATAATACAGGATGTAACTCAGGATCAGTAATGTAATATAAGTTATATTGTCAATAATGCATTTTCTAGAAAAAAAGAGTCCCAGGACGTTCTTTCTCACCGTTCACACTGTGTGTAGCTGGAGCACATTCTGCTTTCACTTTACAAGCTGGCAGACGAGATGCTTAGATCCCGAGCTGTAAGAAATACCAGTTGTAAGCTGCGTTATCTTTGTTCATGAATAAATCTATCTTCACTGTTGAACAGCTGGATTGTACACAGATTAATCCATTGCAAACATAACCACCCAGCCACTATGCTGTCCAAGAGCTGTTTACTGGCTAAGGCTGGTTTCACATTTGCGTTTTTTGCCGCTGCGTTTTGCCGCGTTTGACGACGCATGCGTCTTTTCTATGCTTGCGTTTTGTTGCAGAAATGCAACATGTAGTAATTTCTAGAGGCGTTTTTTTGCCACAAAAAAACGCATGCTTTTTTTGCGGCAAAAAAACGTATTGCTGTCTATGTAAACGCATGCGTTTTTAAGCACATGCGTTTGGTTGCGTTTTAAACGCATGCGTTTCAATAGAAAAAAAACAAGAATACACACTGATAAGCCATCCCCCACCATCAAGGTGATAAAGGGATCCAAACCCTAACCCTACAGCTGGTAATTCAATTGCCGGCTTTTCATTTCTCCTGCCTAAACCCGACAGGATATGAGACATGGTTTACTGTAGCCCAGTGGAAAGGACTGGTGCTTTGCCACATGGGAGTCCAGGGTTCTAATCCCACAATGGATGACATCTGCAAGGAGTTTGAATGTTCTCCCTGTGCTCAGGTGGGTGGCTACCCATGTGCCAAAGACATACAGGTATGGTCCAGTGATAGAAGTGTTAATAAGGTTAACAGTACCTATCCTGTGTTTCTGAGGAACATCGAGATTTATGAAAACTTTTCTTAAGTCCAAAAACTCCTTTTCACAGCTCAGCTTGTGCTGAGCTGCTTATATACAAATCAATTTGTTACTAATTGTGTCAGAACATTGATCCAATCAGGATACTTGCCCAAAGAGGGGAGACAGGCAGGCAGCCCTCCAGGATGCTGCTCAGGCAACACATCATTAGCCACAGCACTTCCATCACTGGACCGTACCTGTATGTCTTTGGAGCATGGGTGACCACCCACCCAAGGATGGGAAGAACATAAAAACTCCTTGCAGATGTCATCCATGGTGGGATCAGAACCCTGGACTCCCATGCTGCAAAGCACCAGTCCTTTCCACTGGGCTACCATGCTGCTCAGAAGATAGCCTTTGTCGAAGTCATAGATATTACTACCAGCACAAATAAGAAGAACAGGAAAAACGAAAGCACATCCATTTGCAATTTCCCATGCTGCAAAGCAGCAGCACTTTCCCCTGGGCCACAGTGCTGCTTAGAAGTTAACCTTGGGCAAAGTCACTGATATTACTTCCAGCACCAATGGGAACATCAGGAAAAACTAGAGCAGGACCATTTGCAATTTCTAAAGTATAACTGAGAGGTAGAATTGTTGAGACCTCAGTCAGAATTGAACTAACTACTGAGCCACCACAAAATTACCTGATGGCTAGGTCATCAATCTGCTTATCAGTATCCACCAACAGGTCATGAAAAGGAAGAGCAGGTTTCACATGAGGTCTCTGATTTTAGTTTCTAAGTTGTTTCTGAGAAGAGAAATCTCATTGATCTCAGAGTTGAACTAAAGGTACCTTCACACTGACCAACTTTCCAACGATAACGACAGCGATCCGTGACGTTGCAGCGTCCTGGATAGCGATATCGTTGTGTTTGACACGCAGCAGCGATCAGGATCCTTCTGTGATATCGTTGGTCGGAGCTAGAAGTCCAGAACTTTATTTGGTCGTCAGATCGGCGTGTATCGTCGTGTTTGACAGCAAAAGCAACGATGCCAGCAATGTTTTACAATGGTAACCAGGGTAAATATCGAGTTACTAAGCGCAGGGCCGCGCTTAGTAACCTGATATTTACCCTGGTTACCATTGTAAAAGTAAAAAAAAAACACTACATACTCACCTTCTGATGTCTGTCACGTTCCCCGGCATCCGCACTGCTACTCAGAGCTTCCTGCACTGAATGTGTCAGTGCCGGCCGTAAAGCAAAGCACAGCGGTGACGTCACCGCTCTGCTTTAGGGCCGGCGCTTACACAGTGCAGGGAAGCGGACGCCGGGGGACGCGACAGACACCGGAATGTAAGTATGTACTGTTTGTTTTTTTTACATTTACACTGGTAACCAGGGTAAACATCGGGTTACTAAGCACGGCCCTGCGCTTAGTAACCCGATGTTTACCCTGGTTACCCGGGGACTTCGGCATCGTTGGTCGCTGGAGAGCTGTCTGTGTGACAGCTCTCCAGCGACCACACAGCGACACGATCTGCATCGTTGTCTATATCGCTGCAGCGTCGCTTAGTGTGACGGTACCTTTAGGATGCAATGGAGGTAACCACTGAGCCACCATGCTGCCTGAGAGTTTATTTCTGGCCAGATCATCAATAGGACTCGCAGCACCTATGGGAAGGTCAGAAAAAACTAGAGCAGGTCCCATTACAATCACTGACTACAATTTCAAAAATACACCTGAGAGGAGGAATCTCATTGCCCTCAGTCAGAGTTCAACCCAGGGCACCAGCATTGGACAGCAGCACTAACCACTGGGCCATCATGCTGCCTGAGCACTAATCTCTGGGTAAGGCATCTATATGACTCCCGACACCTATGGGAAGGTCAAGAAAAATAGACATAGCTGCCTAACACATCTAACCAAATTGTTCATTGATATCAATTTCTAAAGTGAGATGGAAAACAGGATGTAACTCAGGATCAGTAATGTAATGTATGTACACAGTGACTGCACCAGCAGAATAGTGAGTGCAGCTCTGGGTATAATACAGAATGTAATTTAGGATCAGTAATGCAATGTATGTAAACAGTGACTGCACCAGCAGAATAATGAGTGCAGCTCTGGCGTATAATACAGGATGTAACTCAGGATCAGTAATGTAATGTATGTACACAGTGACTGCACCAGCAGAATAGTGAGTGCAGCTCTGGAGGATAATACAGGATGTAACTCAGGATCAGTAATGTAATGTATGTACACAGTGACTGCACCAGCAGAATAGTGAGTGCAGCTCTGGGGTATAATACAGGATGTAACTCAGGTTCTGTAATGTAATGTATGTACACAGTGACTCCACCAGCAGAATAGTGCGTGCAGCTCTGGGATATAATAAAGGATGTAACTCAGGGTCTGTAATGTAATGTATGTACACAGTGACTACACCAGCAGAATAGTGAGTGCAGCTCAGGGGTATAATACAGGATGTAATTTAGGATCAGTAATGCAATGTATGGAAACAGTGACTGCACCAGCAGAATAGTGAGTGCAGCTCTAGGGTATAATACAGGATGTAACTCAGGATCAGTAATGTAATGTATGTGCACAGTGACTGCACCAGCAGAATAATGAGTGCAGCTCTGGCGTATAATACAGGATGTAACTCAGGATCAGTAATGTAATATATGTACACAGTGACTGCACCAGCAGAATAATGAGCGCAGCTCTGGGGTATAATACCCATTAGTGGTATTGGCGAGGTTATACAGAGTTCAGCATTCAGAGAACGTTTAGATGTGCAGAGCAAACAATGATTTTAGCAAAACTGTGGCAAGCAGACCATGCCACTTTCAGATGAGGTCACAAAAAAACTGTTGCCAGATTTCCTTTAATTAATTGCATGTATGACAACCAGCCCACAGTCAGAACAAAAAAAGGTTATTTCTATTGATACACTGTAAGAAAGCCTAAGCAGTGTGAAGAAGTCTGGATCAGGACAGGTTCGGACCAACTGTGGTAGACCGCCATCCTCGGACACAGGCTTTGCTGTAGGAACTTTTGGGCTCCCAGCTCCCCTATTACCTACATGATGAATGAGAAAGTGGGAACCCGCTGAGGAATGAAGCATCTAATCCATCAGTGCTACATTTGGGCTTTAGGGGGGGTGCTGCTACCTTTCTGCGATGGATACATGTAGAATGTGATACCCCCTGATGTACAGTAAGAGCCTCCGCGGCTTTCTTCCCGATGACATCAGTGGAGCAGAGGCATCTCTGGGATTTACACAGGGATCGCTGCCTGCAATGAAGTGATGGACAGCTGGAGATGGCCCCGAGGACACAGGTGCGCGCTTATCACATTCACTTTAATCCACTTTGTCACTAAACACAACGCGAGATTGGAATTTTAAAAAGTGCCGGCAGCCGTGTACGGTGAGATGTTTAATATGATAAGCACCCTGACATTACTCTCCGTACCGAGACGTCTTACACCGGAGCCATCCCAACTGATACCCCTGATGGTGGAGGACGAGGGCGTCACACCTCACCTGCTCCAGTAATAAAAGAATATCGGCGAGCCGATTATAATAGTGTCAGAGGTGGAGCGACTGATACCAGTCACACATGTGACATTGTCAGGACCTCTGGGCAGGTGAACAGCACGAAATTCAGCCACTGCCCAGGTTGCAATGGCTGATAACAGGGAGTCATAGAGTGTATTCATCTGCCCTTCAAATAGCTCTTCTCCCATCCTGAAATTGTTAATATTAGTTTTTATACAGATGTTCTACAGCCCTCTTCTACCCAGCAAAAGATGGCTGATGACAGGGAGTAGTTGCCTGCCTTTATCAGTCCTGCAATTAGCTTCAACCCAGTCTGAAGTGGCTGCCAACAGGGAGTAATAGTTTGCATTCATCTGTCCTACAAGCAGTCTGTCACCAGATAACAGAGTAGTAGCCTTCATCAGTCCTCTAATCTAGTTTCTAGACAGACTTCCTACAACCCTCTTCTACCCAGGAAATAATGGCTGATAACAGTGAGTAGTAGGCTGCCTTTATCAGTCCTGCAATCAGCGTCAACCCAGTCAGAAACAGCTGATACCAGGGAGCAATAGCTTGCATTAATCTCTCCTACAGTCAGTCTCTCTGCAGCCTAAAGTGGCTGATAACAAGGAGCAATAAACAGTATTAATCTATTTGTTCTGCCCTTCCTAATGAAGGACAGGGGTTCGTTTCAAGCATTAAAAGGTTAACTATTATTATAGTTCCGGTTTTGTTGTGTTATAGCACCACCCAGTGGTGGATAAATTTATAACCTGTGTTTTCCATGAATAATAGAGTGTTGCATTGTGGGTTTCAGCAAAGCATCATGGGATTGGGGAATTCCCCAGCCTTTTCTCTTGTATTTCCTGTTCACTCTGTTAGGCTAAGTTCACACTAGCGTTGTGCGCCGCTGCGTCGGCGACGCAACGCACAACGCACGCAAAAACGCGGCAAAACGCACGCAAAAACGCTGCGTTTTGCGACGCATGCGTCGGTTTTTGCCGAAAATCGGACGCAAGAAAAATGCAACTTGTTGCGTTTTCTTGGTCCGACGCTTGCGGCAAAAAAGACGCATGTGTGGCACAACGCAACAAAAAAAAACGCATGCGTCCCCCATGTTAAGTATAGGGGGCGCATGACGCATGCGTCGCCGATGCGTCGCCGACGCAAACCCGACGCACATTAGCTTAACGCTAATGTGAACGTAGCCTAATTCAGCTGTGTTGGAACTACTTCATTTACCTGCCACCCTGGTTAGTTTATCCGTTTTACCGCATTTCAATACCTGTTACCAATAAACAAGTTAGACTACAGAAAACAGTCTGCTTACTTTGGAAGACAGAAGTGGTTTATGCTGTATGTTGGATCACACACCGTATCAACGTGTATGAAGACAGAACAGTAAAACGGAGACTTAATACCAGCGGAGGCCAGTAAAACGGAGACTTAATACCAGCGGAGGCCAGTAAAACGGGTGCTAAATACCAGTGGAGGCCAGTAAAACGGGTGCTAAATACCAGCGGAGGCCAGTAAAACGGAAGCTAGGCGCCGGGATTACAGTAAAGGGAGGCTAGACGCCAGCGATAGCAAATAACTCTTACGGAGCCGCTTGTACCATACCGCACTGCCTGCAGATACCGCAGCGGCCGCCATACAGTCACAAGTACCGAGAGTGCAGCCCACCAAGCATGACACGTCTCAGTCCACGCTGAAGTCATTCCTACCCGCTCTGAGACATCCTACAGCCTGCAAACGGACACAAAATGTCTGCAAGTCGAGCATCTTCACTCAGGACGAGGTCCCAAACAAGCCACTCTAGCAAGTCTTCCTCGAAAAGGTCTGTCACCCTCGCCCGAGCAGAAGCTGAGGCGGCGAAAGTAAGATCCTCCTTCGCTGCACAAGAGATGCAGTTAAAGCTAAGACAAGCAGACCAAGAAGTAGAAAGCGCCCGCCTGCAAGCAGAGCAAGAAGCAGAAAGAGCCCGCCTGCAAGCAGAGCAAGAAGCAGAAAGAGCCCGCCTGCAAGCAGAGCTAGAAGCAGAAAGAGCCCGCCAAGAAGCAGAAAGAGCCCGCCTGCGAGCAGAGCAAGAAGCAGATAGAGCCCGCCTGCAAGCGACCTTAGAAAGGCTTTCCGCTGAAAAAGAAGCAGCAGCCGCAATAGCCAAAGCTGAGTTTTTAGAAGCCGTGGAGTTTCCTGAATCCGAGCGAGGCAGCGACATACGCGGACCAGACCTTGATCATCAGGACCCTGCTCAACGCGTCTCAGAATATGTCCGCCAACATCCCAAAGTGGAAGACGACTCTGATCCGTTACGCCAACCAGCCTATACAGATTACCAGAGATCCTTCCTCCAAACACCGTACTGGAAGCAGGAAAGTATACTGCGAAACGACATTGATCACCACTACCGTCCTACGGAACAGAAGGTACGGCCTCCACCCAGACTGACAGGGACACCCTTCGCCACTGAACGGGTTTATACAGACTTTCCTATGCCAGAAGCTCCTACCAGGTATGAGGATGCACCACAAACACCGCATAACAACAGCACACCAGCTCACGTCGGCACAGACTTAGCCACTATGAACTTTGCAAGGTTCTTTACCCGCCGGGAGCTGGTGACCAAGGGACTTGTAAAGTTCACTGATCGAGCTGAAAGCTACAGAGCATGGCGAGCCTCTTTTCAGAATGCCATCAGAGGCTTGCATCTTTCCAGTAGTGAAGAGTTAGATCTTCTGGTTAAGTGGCTTGGGAGTGAGTCAGCTGAACACGCCAAAAGAATCAGGAACATTAACATAAAGTACCCACACACAGGACTTCGTATGGTGTGGGAGAGACTCGAAGAATGTTATGGGTCAATAGAAGCTATAGAAAATGCTTTGTATAAAAGAATTGATGATTTCCCCAAGATAGCAAATAAGGGTTATCAAAAGCTCAGGGAACTGAGCGACTTGTTAATGGAGGTACATGCTGCTCAGGCAGAAGGTGATCTACCAGGATTGGCATTTCTGGACACTGCCAGAGGTGTCAACCCGATTGTCCAAAAGCTCCCTTACAACTTACAAGAAAAGTGGGTCAGTCACGGGTCCCGTTACAAACAGGCTCATAAGGTACCATTTCCTCCTTTCAGGGTGTTTGTAGACTTTGTTGCTCAGCAGGCTAAAGTTAGAAATGACCCTAGTTTCGATTTCACTATGTCATGTACCGCTGCCTCTGGTGTAAAACCCAGTAAAACACCAGTGGCAGTCCACAAATCTAATGTTACCTCCACAGGTTTTCTTTACAGGGCAAGTAAGTCCTCTCCAGAAGAGGACAAACCGCAGGATCTCAGCAAATACTGCCCCCTACACAAGAAACCTCATCCTCTCCTAAAATGTAGAGCCTTCAGGGAGAAGTCTCTAGAAGACCGTAAGAGTTTCCTAAAGGAAAACAAGATATGCTTCAGATGCTGCGCGACAACCTCACACTTCGCCAAGAACTGTGAAACCAGTGTGAAATGCACAGAATGTAGTAGTGTGGAGCACAACACGGCCTTACATCCTGGACCACCCTCAGGGGTATCGTCACGAGTAGAAGAGTCTGCCGAAAAACAGACGGACCCCGACGTGGACACCCCAGTGGTCACTTCTCGGTGCACAGAAATCTGCAAGGAACTCTGTCATGATCTCAATGGCAAGAGAACATAGCATCAGCATATATAGGAACTAGCTCTTGGAAGATGGGAACTGAGCTGACCATGAACTAAACCTAACACACAACTAGCAGTGGCCGGGTAGCATGCCTACGTTGATTCTAGATGCCCAGCACCAGCCGGAGGACTAAATAATGCTAGCAGAGGAAAATATTAGTCCTAGCTCACCTCTAGAGAAATACCCCGAAAGGAGACAGAGGCCCCCCACATGTATTGGCGGTGAATTAAGATGAAATAACAAAACGTAGTATGAAAATAGGTTTAGCAAATTTGAGGTCCACTTACTACATAGCAGAAGACAGAAAGAACACTTTCATGGTCAGCTGAAAACCCTATCAAAAAACCATCCAGAAATTACTTTAAAACTCTGGCATTAACTCATAACACCAGAGTGGCAATTCCTGTTCACAAGAGCTTTCCAGACACAGTAACGAAACTACAGCTGTGAACTGGAACAAAAATGCAAAAACAAACATGGACAAGAGTCCAACTTATCTAGTAGTTGTCTAGGAGCAGGAACAAGCACAGAGAGGCTTCTGATAACATTGTTGACCGGCAAGCAACTAACAAAGCAGCAAGGTTATATAGCGACTCCCACATCTTGATGGGAACAGGTGAACAGAGAAGATGAAGACACCAGTTCAATTCCACCAGTAGCCACCGGGGGAGCCCAGAATCCAAATTCACAACAGTACCCCCCCCTCAAGGAGGGGGCACCGAACCCTCACCAGAACCACCAGGGCGATCAGGATGGGCCCTATGAAAGGCACGAACCAGATCAGAGGCATGAACATCAGATGCATTCACCCAAGAATTATCCTCCTGGCCGTATCCCTTCCACTTGACCAGATACTGGAGTCTCCGTCTGGAAACACGAGAGTCTAAGATTTTCTCCACAACGTACTCCAACTCACCCTCAACCAACACCGGAGCAGGAGGCTCAACGGAAGGCACAACCGGTACCTCATACCTGCGCAATAATGACCGATGAAAAACGTTATGAATAGAAAAGGATGCAGGGAGGTCCAAACGGAAGGAAACAGGATTAAGAATCTCCAATATCTTATACGGGCCGATGAACCGAGGCTTAAACTTAGGAGAAGAGACCCTCATAGGGACAAAACGAGAAGACAACCACACCAAATCCCCAACACAAAGCCGAGGACCAACACGACGGTGGCGGTTGGCAAAAAGCTGAGTCTTCTCCTGGGACAACCTCAAATTGTCCACCACCTGCCCCCAGATCTGATGCAATCTCTCCACCACAGCATCCACTCCAGGACAATGCGAAGATTCCACCTGACCAGAGGAAAATCGAGGATGAAACCCCGAATTACAGAAAAACGGGGACACCAAAGTGGCAGAGCTGGCCCGATTATTGAGAGCGAACTCCGCCAATGGCAAAAAAGCAACCCAATCATCCTGGTCAGCAGACACAAAACACCTCAGATATGTCTCCAGGGTCTGATTAATCCGCTCGGTCTGGCCATTCGTCTGAGGATGGAAAGCGGACGAAAAAGATAAATCTATGCCCATCCTAGCACAGAATGCCCGCCAAAATCTAGACACGAATTGAGTCCCTCTGTCAGAAACGATATTCTCAGGAATACCATGCAAACGAACAACATTTTGAAAAAACAGAGGAACCAACTCGGAAGAAGAAGGCAACTTGGGCAGAGGAACCAAATGGACCATCTTAGAGAAACGGTCACACACCACCCAGATGACAGACATCTTCTGAGAAACAGGCAGATCTGAAATAAAATCCATCGAGATGTGCGTCCAAGGCCTCTTAGGAATAGGCAAGGGCAACAATAATCCACTAGCCCGAGAACAACAAGGCTTGGCCCGAGCACAAACGTCACAAGACTGCACAAAGCCTCGCACATCTCGTGACAGGGAAGGCCACCAGAAGGACCTTGCCACCAAATCCCTGGTACCAAAAATGCCAGGATGACCTGCCAACGCAGAAGAATGAACCTCAGAGATTACTCTACTGGTCCAATCATCAGGAACAAACAGTTTATCAGGTGGGCAACGATCAGGTCTATCCGCCTGAAACTCCTGCAAGGCCCGCCGCAGGTCTGGAGAAACGGCTGACAATACCACTCCATCCTTAAGGATACCTGTGGGCTCAGAGTTACCAGGCGAGTCAGGCTCAAAACTCCTAGAAAGGGCATCCGCCTTAACATTCTTAGAACCCGGTAGGTATGACACCACAAAATTAAACCGAGAGAAAAATAATGACCAGCGCGCCTGTCTAGGATTCAGGCGCCTGGCGGTCTCAAGATAAATCAAATTTTTGTGGTCCGTCAATACCACCACCTGATGTCTGGCCCCCTCAAGCCAATGGCGCCACTCCTCAAAAGCCCACTTCATGGCCAAAAGCTCCCGATTCCCAACATCATAATTCCGCTCAGCGGGCGAAAATTTACGGGAAAAGAAGGCACAAGGCCTCATCACGGAGCAGTCAGAACTTTTCTGCGACAACACTGCCCCAGCTCCGATCTCAGAAGCGTCGACCTCAACCTGAAAAGGTAGAGCAACATCAGGCTGACGCAACACAGGGGCAGAGGAAAAACGGCGCTTAAGCTCCCGAAAGGCCTCCACAGCATCAGGGGACCAATCAGCAACATCAGCACCCTTCTTAGTCAAATCGGTCAATGGCTTAGCAATATCCGAAAAACCAGCAATAAATCGACGATAAAAGTTAGCAAAGCCCAAAAATTTCTGAAGACTCTTAAGAGAAGAGGGCTGCGTCCAATCACAAATAGCTTGAACCTTGACAGGATCCATTTCAATGGAAGAGGGGGAAAAAATATATCCCAAAAAGGAAATCCTCTGTACCCCAAAAACACACTTAGAACCCTTCACACACAAAGAATTAGACCGCAAAACCTGAAAAACCCTCCTGACTTGCTGGACATGAGAGTCCCAGTCATCCGAAAAAATCAGAATATCATCCAGATACACAATCATAAATTTATCCAAATAATCGCGAAAAATATCATGCATAAAGGACTGGAAAACTGACGGAGCATTAGAAAGACCAAAAGGCATCACTAAATACTCAAAGTGGCCCTCGGGCGTATTAAATGCGGTTTTCCACTCATCCCCCTGCCTGATTCGCACCAAATTATACGCCCCACGAAGGTCAATCTTAGAGAACCACTTGGCCCCCTTTATGCGAGCAAACAAATCAGTCAGCAACGGCAATGGGTATTGATATTTAACAGTGATTTTATTCAAAAGCCGATAATCAATACATGGTCTCAAAGAGCCGTCTTTTTTTGACACAAAGAAAAAACCGGCTCCTAAGGGAGATGACGATGGACGAATATGTCCCTTTTCCAAGGACTCCTTTATATATTCTCGCATAGCAGCATGTTCAGGCACAGACAGATTAAATAAACGACCCTTTGGGTATTTACTACCCGGGATTAAATCTATGGCACAATCGCACTCTCGGTGCGGAGGTAACGAACCAAGCTTGGATTCTTCAAAGACGTCACGATAGTCAGACAGGAACTCAGGAATTTCAGAGGGAATAGATGATGAAATGGAAACCACAGGTACATCCCCATGAGCCCCCTTACATCCCCAGCTCAACACAGACATAGCTCTCCAGTCGAGGACTGGGTTGTGAGATTGCAGCCAAGGCAATCCTAGCACCAAATCATCATGTAGATTATGCAGCACCAGAAAGCGAATAATCTCCTGGTGATCCGGATTAATACGCATAGTTACTTGTGTCCAGTATTGTGGTTTATTATTAGCCAATGGGGTGGAGTCAATCCCCTTCAGAGGAATAGGAGTCTCCAAAGGCTCTAAATCATACCCACAGCGTTTGGCAAAGGACCAATCCATAAGACTCAAAGCGGCGCCAGAGTCGACATAGGCGTCCGTGGTAATAGATGACAAAGAGCAAATCAGGGTCACAGATAGAATAAACTTAGACGGTGAGGTGCAAATGGAAACAGATTTACCAAGCTTTTTAGTGCGTTTAGAGCATGCTGATATAACATGAGTAGAATCACCACAATAGAAACACAACCCATTTTTCCGTCTAAAATTCTGCCGCTCGCTTCGGGACAGAATTCTATCACACTGCATACTCTCTGGCGACTTCTCAGTGGACACCGCCAGATGGTGCACTGGTTTGCGCTCCCGCAAACGCCTATCGATCTGAATAGCCATTGTCATGGACTCATTCAGACCCGCAGGCACAGGGAACCCCACCATAACATCCTTAATGGCATCAGAGAGACCCTCTCTGAAAGTCGCCGCCAGGGCGCACTCATTCCACTGAGTAAGCACAGACCATTTACGGAATCTTTGGCAGTAAATTTCCGCTTCATCTTGCCCCTGAGATAGGGACATCAAAGTTTTTTCTGCCTGAAGCTCCAAATGAGGTTCGTCATAAAGCAACCCCAAGGCCAGAAAAAACGCATCCACATTGAGCAACGCAGGATCCCCTGGTGTCAATGAAAAAGCCCAGTCTTGAGGGTCGCCCCGGAGCAAGGAAATCACAATCCTGACCTGCTGTGCAGGGTCTCCGGCAGAGCGAGATTTCAGGGACAAAAATAATTTGCAATTATTTCGAAAATTCTGAAACCCAGATCTATTCCCCGAGAAAAATTCCGGCAAAGGAATTCTCGGCTCAGATACAGGTGCATGACAAACAAAATCTTGCAAATTTTGTACCTTCGTGGCGAGATTATTCAAACCTGCAGTTACACTCTGAAGATCCATTACAAACAGGTGGACACAGAGCCATTCAAGGGTTAAGAGGAGGTAAGAAGCAGCTAGACAGCAATTAAGGGCTAGGCAGCAAAACTCTGAAGGGAAAAAAAAAAAAAAAAAAAAAATTCCCTTAAACACTTCTCTATCTCCTGCTTCAGCCCAAACAATTAACACTTTGTGGGCCGGTCAAACTGTCATGATCTCAATGGCAAGAGAACATAGCATCAGCATATATAGGAACTAGCTCTTGGAAGATGGGAACTGAGCTGACCATGAACTAAACCTAACACACAACTAGCAGTGGCCGGGTAGCATGCCTACGTTGATTCTAGATGCCCAGCACCAGCCGGAGGACTAAATAATGCTAGCAGAGGAAAATATTAGTCCTAGCTCACCTCTAGAGAAATACCCCGAAAGGAGACAGAGGCCCCCCACATGTATTGGCGGTGAATTAAGATGAAATAACAAAACGTAGTATGAAAATAGGTTTAGCAAATTTGAGGTCCACTTACTACATAGCAGAAGACAGAAAGAACACTTTCATGGTCAGCTGAAAACCCTATCAAAAAACCATCCAGAAATTACTTTAAAACTCTGGCATTAACTCATAACACCAGAGTGGCAATTCCTGTTCACAAGAGCTTTCCAGACACAGTAACGAAACTACAGCTGTGAACTGGAACAAAAATGCAAAAACAAACATGGACAAGAGTCCAACTTATCTAGTAGTTGTCTAGGAGCAGGAACAAGCACAGAGAGGCTTCTGATAACATTGTTGACCGGCAAGCAACTAACAAAGCAGCAAGGTTATATAGCGACTCCCACATCTTGATGGGAACAGGTGAACAGAGAAGATGAAGACACCAGTTCAATTCCACCAGTAGCCACCGGGGGAGCCCAGAATCCAAATTCACAACAGAACTCGTAGCAGGAAGATCCTGCTCAAAGATCTGTCTTGTCAGAGTGTTCCCAGCGAGCCAACGGGATAAGGCGATCAAGGTATATGCCATCTTGGATGATCAGAGCAACAGGTCTCTAGCTAAGTCCTTTCTCTTCGACACCTTCAACATTGCTGGTCCCGGCTCTCCGTACTCCTTGAAGACATGTGCAGGTACTGTCGAGACGGCGGGGAGGAGAGCAACTGGATTCAAAGTAGAGTCTATAGACGGTCAAACCTGCTTATCCTTGCCATCAATACTGGAGTGCAACCAGATTCCAGACAACAGGTCTGAGATACCTACACCAGAGGTAACAGCTCATCACACCCACTTGAGATGTATAGCTCACCTGATACCAGAGCTCGACCAAGGAGCTCCTATCGTCTTACTTCTCGGAAGAGACATACTACGGGTCCACAAGGCTAGAGGACAGATCAACGGCCCACAAAACGCCCCATATGCTCAGAGACTTGACCTAGGATGGGTCATTGTGGGAGATGTCTGTTTGGGTGGAGCACACAGGCCGACATCAGTCAACAGCATGCTCACCAATACCCTCGAGAATGGACGCCCGTCTCTCTTCCAGCCATGCGAGAGTAGTTTCCTGATTAAAGAATTGCCACACCACACCCCTCCACCTTGTCCGTTAGCTGATCCTTCCTGTGAAGACCATGCATGCGACGGTGAGCAAGATCATATAGGGTGCACAGTTTTCCACAGGAAAAGAGAAGACAACCAGGTAGCAATGTCCATAGAGGACAGACTGTTCTTGGACATCATGGAGCGAGAGATAGTAAGAGATGAATCAAAGAGTTGGGTCGCACCTTTACCATTCAAACCACAGAGGCAACGCTTACCCAACAACAGAGAACTTGTCTACAGTCGATTTGTTTCCCTTACGCGCAAACTGCAGAAGGCACCAGAAACAAAACAACACTTCTTTACCTTCATGGAGAGAATATTCCAGAGTGGCCACGCGGAAATTGCACCTGTACTTCAAGATTCTGAGGAATGTTGGTACTTACCTATTTTCGGCGTGTATCATCCGAAGAAACCAGGTCAGATAAGAGTGGTATTTGACTCAAGTGCCAGATACGAAGGTGTTTCTTTAAACGACGTCTTCCTGTCTTGTCCAGACCTCAACAACAGACTTCTGGGAGTACTTCTTCGTTTCCGCAAAGACGCAGTAGCATTTATGGCCGACATACAACAGATGTTTCACTGCTTCCTTGTTAAAGAAGAACACAGAAACTACTTGAGGTTCTTCTGGTACCGCAATAATGACCCCTACAAGGACATCGTGGAATATCGTATGAAGGTTCACATCTTCGGGAACAGCCCTTCCCCTGCTGTCGCTATCTATGGCCTTAGACATTCAGCCAGAGAAGGTGAAGTGCAGTATGGATCGGATGTAAGATCTTTTGTGGAAAAGGATTTCTATGTAGATGACTGCCTGAAATCCACACCCACAGAGGAGTCGGCAGTCAGTCTCCTAAAAAGGGCACAAGAAATGCTCGCTTCATCCAATTTGAGGTTGCACAAAATTGCTTCCAACAGCCAGAAACTAATGGCAGCCTTTCCCTCTCAAGATTACTCAACCGATTTAAAAGACTTGGATTTAAGCACGGACTCCCTTCCCATGCAGCGGAGCCTGGGTCTACTCTGGGATTTGAAAAAGGATGCACTCACCTTCCAGATCAGCGAAGAAGAGAAACCCTTCACGCGTAGAGGCGTCCTGTCCGTTGTGAACAGCTTGTACGATCCTCTGGGATTTGTAACCCCTGTAACTATCCAAGGTAAAATGATGTTGAGAGACTTCACCCAAGAGACATCCGATTGGGATGATCCGCTTCCCAGCGATAAAAAAGAATTGTGGGAAAGATGGAAAAATTCTTTAGAAGCCCTGTCAAGTCTTTACGTGGCACGACCATATGCTTCTGTGCCTTCATCAGAAATCAAGGTGCAAAGGCTTTGTATCTTTTGCGATGCTTCAACCAAGGCAATTGCAGCAGTGGCGTATTTGAAAACAACTGACATCAATGAACAATGCCACGTAAGGCTTGTTATGAGCCGGACAAAATTGGCCCCACTCCGTGAACACACAGTACCCAGACTGGAACTCTGTGCAGCTGTGCTGGCAGTAGAGTTAGCTGAGCTTATCTCGACAGAAATGGACCTGGAAATCAAAGAAGTCGAGTTTTACACCGACAGCAAGGTAGTGCTGGGGTACATTTGCAATGAAACTCGTCGCTTCTATGTCTATGTCAGCAATCGGGTGCTAAGGATCAGGAGATCCACCGAACCTAAACAGTGGCACTATGTGTCCACGCACCACAATCCGGCGGACCACGCAACCAGATCCGTTGAAGCAAGACAACTTAAGGACACAACCTGGTTCACCGGCCCTACATTCTTATACCGTTCGACGCCATATGTGGACGAGTCAAACATCTTTGAATTGGTGGATCCAGAGGCAGATGAGGAAATCCGCCCTCAGGTATCCGTTCTACGTACGGTGACTAAAGACAATCACCTCAAATCCCACCGCTTCAACAGGTTCTCAACTTGGGACTCACTTGTTCGTGCCCTCGTTCGTTTAATTCCTCAGACCAGTTGCGAAACTTGTCTTACTGTTTTCGCCAAAAGAGCCGTGTGTGGCATCGGTTGATGCCAAGCGGGGAGTGTTCTGCCCTTCCTAATGAAGGACAGGGGTTCGTTTCAAGCATTAAAAGGTTAACTATTATTATAGTTCTGGTTTTGTTGTGTTATAGCACCACCCAGTGGTGGATAAATTTATAACCTGTGTTTTCCATGAATAATAGAGTGTTGCATTGTGGGTTTCAGCAAAGCATCATGGGATTGGGGAATTCCCCAGCCTTTTCTCTTGTATTTCCTGTTCACTCTGTTATTCAGCTGTGTTGGAACTACTTCATTTACCTGCCACCCTGGTTAGTTTATCCGTTTTACCGCATTTCAATACCTGTTACCAATAAACAAGTTAGACTACAGAAAACAGTCTGCTTACTTTGGAAGACAGAAGTGGTTTATGCTGTATGTTGGATCACACACCGTATCAACGTGTATGAAGACAGAACACTATTCTACCATCAGTCCTTCTCCCTTATAAAAAAAATGTCTGATAATAGATTCCATTCACCTGTCCCATCAGTCTCTTCCCGGTCTAAAATGTCTGATAACAGAGAGCAATAGATTGCAGTCACCTCTTGGACAGTCAGCCTCTTCCCATATATTGAGATGGCTGATAACAGTGAACAATAGACACCCCTAATATCTCAGAAATCTGAGAAAAGTGCAGGAAATGTAAACTCCATGTAGCTGCCCTGCATCGCTATTCATCACCATTGATCTATTAAATGGTTGACCTAACAGTAACGTGTCTGATCCTGCATGGACTCCATGGCAGAGTTGCCACTTTCTTTGAAAACCCCCTCAAAGTCCTGTTTTCGCTCACTTATCTGAATAAGCGCCATGTAATACCACACTCCTCCAGCGATGGCCACTGTGGGGAAAGTGTGCAGCCAGCATCTCCCTGATGATCACCGCTGATCACAAGATCATCCTCAGAATGGGGGTCAATTAAAAAAAAAACTGTTACAGTAGAACAAAACCCTATGTTATAAAGCTAAAGCATCAACCTACGGGTAAAAACAAGTTTACTTTTTTTTTTTTTTAATTTTCTGAAAATTTTATAATTTTACAATTTATGCAGTTTTTGACTTAATATTATTCTAGGGATTGTCGCTGGGGCAACAATTTCATCTAAGTTAAGTTGTAAAAATAAATAGAAATAATAGTAAAAAAAATGTAAATAAAGTCACAATTCCTAGAATGATACTAAGAGAAAAGAAATTGCAAAAATAGATATGTTATATTAAAATAATAATAGTAACAAAATATTATAAATAAGTGATAATTCCTAAAATGATACCAAGGTAAAATAAATTTTAAAAATAAATATAATATAATAACAAAATAATATAAAGTGACAATTCCTAGAATGATAAGTTAAAAGAAATTGTACAAATATAAAATAATAATAATAGTAACAAAATATTATAAATAAAGTGACAATTCCAAGAATGATACGAAGTTAAAATAAATTGCAAAATATAAATAATTAAAAATAGTAAGAAAATATAAATAAAAATGACAATTCTTAGAATGATACTAATTTAAAAGAAATAGTAAAAATAAATATAATAATAATAGTAACAAAATGTAAAAATAAATATAATAATAATAGTAACAAAATATAAATAAAGTGACAATTCCGGAAAGGATACGAAGTTAAAAGAAATGGTAAAAATAAATATAATAATTAAAAATAGTAATAAAATATAAATTAAGTGACAATTCCTAGTATGATACTACATTAAAAGAAATTGTAAAAAATAAAATATAACAATTAATAGTAACAAAATAATATAAATAAAATATCAAATGAAGTAAACAATTGAGTAAAATGTTACATTATTTTATATATATAGTAGACATTGCAGGACACAAATACAGCAATAAAAATACTATTAATTTTCTAGAACAGCGCCCCCTAGACACAAAGAGAACACAGGTTTTATGGAAATATTACAGTTTTTATTCTCTCTTGGCTTAATGGGAAAAATATTGATTGCGCAGCTCCCCCGCAGAATTATCTCGGCATACACATTGCAGTAATACATATTGAACGGTTAAAAAAAAAACCCAACTAATGCGGTCTTCCTGTAGACAATGAAAGGGTTACTGACGGCCGCACCACTGACATTATCCAAAATATCCTCCGTGTAATTAAAACAGCAGAGTTTCCATCATTAGAGGCTGTGATTAGTTATATTAGCATTTATATAAAGTTTCATGCGCCCGTGTAAAAATCTCATATTGTAAAACAAAAGGTCTGATTCATAAAGGATTTTACACGAGAATTCAAGGGCATTAAAAGGCAGAAGGAATTACAGGCGAGAGGCTCCTTGTTAAAAATCAATCTATCAATCAATAGACTTTATTGTACTTAAGATTTGCTAGAAGACTACTTGCAACATGGCAACGCCGGCAACAATATATTCATCTGCAGCTTCCAAATATTCAGCCATTATCTGCATGCGGACAGGTGTTACACCATTCAGTCTCCTCCAGGGATCGATGGCGACACTGTTTTAAAGCAATTTGCAGGGGGAATAATGCGTTTGGCGACCACTAGTGGGCACCATTCTGACCACAAAACTTACCAATGGGATCAGAATGGCCAAGCGCCTCCCCACCAACACCTAGTTACATTTATGCCAGAATGCACTTAAAGGGGTTATCTAGAGGATTATATTTAGCCTTGCTGATCCCTTTAATGCATAATCATCAACTTGGAACTCCCTTTAAAATGTAGAAGCCTTACAGAATGTAAATTATGGACCCTTGTGCACACAACTACATCTTTGATAGATCATTGAGTAGATACTGTTTTTTTTATGGAGTTTTTTCATTTGCCTGCAATACCAAAAAACAACCTGTTGGCAAGTGTGGTGCTATTTTGGGTAGAAAGCAGCCATCTTTTCCATTTTTGAACAACCACTTTAATTTAAAATCAACTTTACCTAATTCAATTACATAAGGGATGAGTTTCCACCTCAATCCATTATTATTTAACCAACCCCCAGCACATCCCGGTAGAGTGCTCCCGATCAGGGTACTTGGGAGACATTTCTATTATTTTTATTCATTTATATAACACCATTGATTCCATGGTGCTGTACATGAGAAGGGGGTTACATACAAATTACAGTAAACAGACTAACAATTACAGACTGATACAGAGGGGCAAGGAGTCTGGACCCTGCCCTTGCGGGCTTACGTTCTACAAGAGGTGGGGAAGGAGACAGTAGGTCGAGGGTTGCAGGAGCTCCGGTGTTGGTGAGGCGGTAGCTCCGGTAGTGATGAGGAGGCAGCGGGGTCAGTGCAGGCTGTAAGCTTTCCTGAAGAGATGAGTTTTCAGGTTCTGTCTGAAGGATCCGAATGTGGTTGATAGTCGGACGTCTTGGGGCAAAGAATTCCAGAGGATGGGGGATATTTTGGAGAAGTCTTGGAGGCAGTTGGATGAGGAGCGAATAAGTGTGGAGGAGAGAAGGAAGTCTTGGGAGGACCGGAGATTACGTGAGGGAAGATATCGGGAGATTAGTTCAGAGATATATGGAGGAGACAGGTTATGGATGGCTTTGTAGGTCAGTATTAGTAATTTGGACTGGATACGCTGAGGCCGGGAATGGGGCAAGTGAAGAGATTTGCAGAGGGGAGAAGCAGAGGAGTTGCGAGGAGAGAGATGAATTAGTCGGGCAGCAGAGTTAAGGATGGACTGAGAGATGCGAGAGTGTTAGCAGGGAGGCCACAGAAAAGGATGTTGCAGTAGTCGAGGCGGGATATGATGAGGGCATGCACTAGCATTTTAGTAGATTGACGGTTGAGAAAAGGACAGATTCTGGAGAAATTTTTGAGCTGGAGGCGACAGGAGATGGAAAGAGCTTGGATGCGCGGTTTGAAGGACAGGGCAAATCAAGGGTTACTCCTAGACAGCGGACTTCAGGTAGGGGGAAAGCGTGATGTCATTAATTGTGACAGATAGATCAGGTAAGGAAGATCTGTAAGATAGAGGAAAGATGATGAGTTCAGATTTGTCCACATTGAGTTTGAAGAAGCGAGAGAAGAAGGAGAATATGGCTGATAGACACTCCGGGATTCTGGACAGCAGAGCGGTGACGTCAGGGCCAGAGAGGTAGATCTGAGTGTCATCAGCATACAGGTAGTACTGGAATCCATGACACTTTAGGAGTTGTCCCAGGCCAAGTATATAGATTGAGAAGAGTAGGGGTCCTAGAACAGAGCCTTGGGAGACTTCAACAGAGAGAGGGTTTGGGTGAGGGGATAGTGTGGGAGTGGGAGACGCTGAATGTGTGGTTGGAAAGGTATGAGGAGATCCAGGATGCCAAACAGGAGAAGATAGCAGTAGGCAGTGGTCAACTGTGTCGAAAGCAGAGGACAGGTCTAGAAGGAGAAGTATAGCATATTGTCCGTTAGCTTTGGCTGTAAGTAGGTCATTAGCAATTTTGGTCAGGGCAGTCTCGGTGGAATGATTGGGACGGAAACCAGATTGTAGATTGTTAAAGAGCAAGAGGTGGGAGGAAAGTTCAGCGTGGACGTACTGCTCCAGGAGTTTGGAAGCGAAAGGAGCAGCGATATTGGGCGATAGCTGGACACAGCGGTTGGGTCGAGAGTTAGCTTTTTAAGGATAGGCGTGATTGTGGCAAGTTTGAAAGCAGAAGGAAAGGTACCATAAGGCAGCGATAGGTTGAAGATCTCTTGGGTTAGGCATGGGATAAGTGTGGTGGTGAGGAGGTGGGATGGGGTCTAGTGCACAAGTGGTGAGGTGTGATTTGGAGAGGAGACAATTAAGCCCCCCTTCAGTGATGTTGGACAGGGAGGTTATGGGGTTTGGGAATTGGTCTGGTATACAAAGAGGTTTTGGTGGTTGAACAATAAAGAGTTGCCTTGTTTGGTCGATCCTATTTTTGAAGTGTGTGGCAAAGTCCTCAGCAGAGAGGAGGGAGGTTGGAGGGGGCAGTGGGGGGCGGTGGAGGGAGTTAAAAGTTTTGAATAACTGTTTGGGTTGTAGGATAGGGAAGACACATGGGTTGTGAAGTTAGCCTGTTTAGCAGAGGCGAGGGCAGATTTGAAAGCGAATGTTGCCTGTTTGAATGCGTGAAATCATCATGTGAATTTGTACCATTAAAGGAAATGTTGCAGGATGATAAACAGCAGATGACAGCAAGCAGAGGTTGTTCCTGTGTGAAGAGAGGAGATGAATGTTAATTCCCAGCCATTGAAATAACTGCAGCTTCTCGATGCTTAGCTGCAGTGATGCTTTGCTGCAGGGGGACGAGTGCCAGACCCCACATTGCGTGCATGCACCCCTTAGACATAAATAATAATATAGCAGTTGGTATGGCCTGAAAACCTTAGAAACCAATCAGCTGCATTATCTTCTTTTTCGACAGGGCCAAATCACCATAGTCGAGTTAGATATTGAAGGGGCCACCATCATGTTTGACCACTGTAGATTTCCTAGAAAAGTCTTGTCCATGCGCTATGATATTTATAATTGAGAAAAATGGACAAATGAGGAATTCTAAATCCACTTCAAGGAAACACCAGGATGTTGTAAAGTCAGAAACCTCGGTGGTCAACTCAACTGAAGACCAGTGAAGTCTCGAGACTCAACCCAACTGGAGCAGTGGTCATTATTGAGGTCGCTATTATCGTAGATATCAAGACTTTGGAGAGATTTAAGGACTTCAAGAGCAAGAACTTCAGACCTGACAGTTACATATGGACAAGATGATTGTGTGTGAGGTCATGGTGGGATTACACTTACTACTCAGAGGTTCACAGGAAGCCATGGACCCTTCCGTTAAACAGGGATTATTGTCACTTCTTTTCCATCATAACATTAGGGTTATTCACAGTGATGAGAAATCACACCAATTGGGAATTATGCACCGTCTGACCCAAATAAGAGCAATAAGAAAATGTTAGTAATGGAGGAGGGGGATGCAGCTGCAGTTTGCCACTCGCTATTTCAGTGGAACAATGTAAAAGCAGAAGCCATAAGCGGAAGATAAATAATAATGGATTGTCTTAACGCCCCCATACACATTAGACTGACGACAGCAGAACCCACCAGTACCGGCAGGCTAGGTCAACAGTCTAATATGTATTGGGGCCTCCCAACTCTCTCATGATAGGAGATTTCAAGGAAGGATCAGGCATTTTAGATATTGGACTACCGATTCTTTTGTTCCCCCACAAGATAATCCACCATCACAGAGAACAGAGGAGAGCTCGGTTGAGCCACCAGATGACTCTGTGTATGAAGGAATCAGGAGAGATGGCTGCCAGCCAATCCATCATTCACTCAACAGCTATCTATTGCCTATGGCAAACTCTACTTTGAACAGCATAGTTTTAACACCACATCTGAAAGAATCGATCACCCTCTCTCCATATAACAGAATACATAGACACTATACAGTTGTGTGAAAAAGTGATTGCCCCCTTAACCTAATAACTGGTTGGGCCACCCTTATCAGCAACAACTGCAATCAATTGTTTGCCATAACTGGCAATGAGTTTTTTACAACACTCTGGAGAAATTTTGCTGGTGGGCCTTGGATCATTGTCCTGCTGAATAACTTAAGTGCGCTTCAGCTCAAGGTTACGAATAGATGGCCGGACATTCTCCTTCAGGATTTTTTTGGTAAGCAGCAGAATTTATGGTTCCATTTACCACAGCAAGTTTTCCAGATCCTGAAGCAGCAGAACAGCTCCAGATCATCACACTACCACCACCAATTTTTACTGTCAGTATGATGTTCCTTTTCTGAAATGTTGTGTTACTTCAAACGCCAGATAATAATAATAATAATAATAATTTTATTTATATAGCGCCAACATATTCCGCAGCGCTTTACAACTTATAGAGGGGACTTATACAGACAATAGACATTACAGCATAACAGAAATCACAGTTCAAAACAGATACCAGGAGGAATGAGGGCCCTGCTCGCAAGCTTACAATCCATGAGGAAAAGGGGAGACACGAGAGGTGGATGGTAACAATTGGTAACAATTGCAGATGTAATGGGACATACACCTTCTAAAAAGTATTGGGGATCATCATGATGTTTTCCGGCAAAACGGAGATGAGCCTTTATGTTCTTATTGCTCAGCAGTGGTTTTCGTCATTGAACTCTGCCACGCAGGCCATTTTTGACCAGTCTTTCTTATGGTGGAGTCATGAACACTGACCTTAACTGATGCAAGTGAGGCTTGCAGTTCTTTGGATGTTGTGGGGTCTTTTGTGATTTCTTGGATGAGTCATCGCTTTGCTCTTGGGGTAATTTTGGTCGGCCGTCCACTCCTGGGAAGGTTCACCACTGTTCCATGTTTTCATGATTTGTGGATAATGGATCTCACTGTGGTTTGCTGGAGTCCCAAAGCTTTACAAATTGCATTTGTTCCAGAATTTCTTTAGATCACTGCATGGCATCTAGCTTTTGAAGATCTTTTGGTCTGCTTCACTTTGTCAGGCAGGTCCTATTTAAGTTATTTCTTGATTGAGAACAGGTGTGACAGTAGTCAGGCCTGGGTGTGGCTAGGGAATGTCAACTCAGCTTCCCAAAGATGTGATAAGCCACTGTAAATTTATGTTTTATGGGGGGGATCACTTTTTAACACAGGGTCCTGAAGGTTTGGACTTCATTTCCCCTTATTAATAAAGACCTTCATATCAAAACAACATTTTGTGTTTACGTGCTTTATCCTTGTCTAATATTTACATATTTTTGGTGATCTGAAACATTTAAGTGTGACAAACATGCAAAAGAATAGGAAATCAGGAAGGGGGCAAACATTTTTTCACATAACTGTATATTCATGAAAAAGCTGTGTTATACGTCCTGAGTCAATGGGACGTCTTCTGCTGCTGCTCTATCCCCCCTCTCACAGCTGCAGCTTCTCAGACCCACTAAAAGAAAAACCACAGTATCAGTCTCTTCTTCCATCTCAATGCATGAACTCGCTCACAAACATTAAGGGCTTGTTCACACCAAGTATATCCAGGTTTTTTAGTGCGTTTTTCTTGTGCAAAAAAAAAAAAAAGCAGCATTTTACAGTCCCAGCAGAATGAATGTAATTTCCAAAATGCCATTGGTAGCTCATATTTTTTCGTTGCGTTTTTAAGCCATTAATGCGTTTTTCAAATCTGCTGCATGTCAATTCTTTCAGCATTTTCCTCATATTTAAATCAATGGCTAAAAAATGCATCTAAAAGTGATTAAAAAAAACGTACTATGTGAACTTACTCCAACTACTGTACAACCCTTTCTTCCATCTCAATGCATGGACTTGTAAGCACACACAAGAAAAGGTTGTGCATCAGTTTACTTAATCTCTCATCTCAAATCATGGAGTGTCAAACATGTCTCAGACGAAAAGATTCTGCAGCTGTATCCCCCTCCTCCTTGATTTCTACTTACTGTATTACTCCATATAGATTACTTTGGTGACTATCAAAGTTTCTACACATTTTTCAGAGAAGGTGCAGACAGGGAGAGGGGACTACCAGCTGCTAAAAAGTTAAGAATATGATACTTATCCCTAACAAGATAAAATACAAAATATCAAAGTTATAACAAGAGGTAAAACTTTAAGAACTCATTACTAAGCACCTACTGTAGAGATACATATCCTTAATGGGGGCGATGTATTTTAGACACAATATAGCAATTTTGGATTGGACTGGCTCATCGGAGAGCAGGAGAATCCTCTGGTAGACCCCTCTGAAGAGAAGCTAATGAGTAGCGCTAATACATTTGATTCAATATTTACAGAAAAATCAATATGTTAAAGCATCAGTAAATTTGTGTACAAGGGTCCCCAGGTTTCTTTCTTTTTTTTTTTTTTTACAGTGGGGCAATAAATGCAATATTGTTGATGGGCTCTTGCCATGCCAGTCCACCACCGTAGTGAAGGCCAGTTTTCTACAACAGATCCTTTGGTGTTTAGTACAGCCCCATTTATGCACCTTACTTATCCCTAACAAGATACAATAAAAAATATCAAAGTTATAACGAGAGGAAAAACGTTAAGAACTCATTACTAAGAACTGACTGTATCGCTTTAAATCCTTAATGGAGATACAATATAGTGACCTTGGATTGGACTGGCTGATCGGAGAGCAGGAGAATCCTCCGGTGGACCGCTCTGAAGAGAAGCTAATGAGAAGTGCTAATAAATTTGATTCAATATTTACAGAAAAAGGTTTTATATTAAAGTATCAGTAAATTTATGTACTAGGGTCAGGTTACTTTTTACAGTGGGCCCTTAAATTCAATATTACTGATGCCATTCCAGTCCAACACTGTAGTGTTGTCTACACCAGACACTTTGGTGTTTAGTAGAGCCTCATTTGTGCACCTTATCATCATTTTTCTTCTGAAGGGTTAACACCACCATGTAAGCCCAAAGCCGCCCCGTCATTCCATCATCTGACACCATCTCATGTCTAACCCCCCTCTCTCCTTCTCCTCTGACGTGAACGCTCATCGCTTATCCGAGACCTACAAGCGAATGCATTTGACTTATAGATAGATTTTCTCTTTATTGGCTTAATACTCGTTCTAACTAGATATTGCAGATTGACTCCGCCAGCTGCTCACATTCGGATACACATTTTGTATGGAGAAGACAGGAGGAAGACGACGACGGAACGGAATAAAAAAAATATATATGGAAAAAAAAAAAGAAAAAACGAGCATATCTTATTGTACCTGAAACAGTCTATGATATGTACTAAATATTATGACTACTCCGAGCCCGGCAATAATTGATTCACCCACACAGCCATTTAGTCTGCGAGCTGTTCGTTTTACAAATTCTATAATCTTTTAGAAATTCTTTCAGTGGAGAAGATTGTTGCCTGGCCTCAAATTCATTATAGTGATTGAATCTTCTTCAATAGAGAACTGTTTAAAGAGATCACCATGCCCGTGCGTCTCACTCACAGTAAAAGCGCATAGGTTAAAAGCTTGTCTGGGTGGCATAATTCAGCACTTCGCTGCCAAACAATCACGTCTTATTTTGACCTTCACATGATACAAAAAGGCAAGAGTGGGAAGATAGATTTTTTTTTTCTCTTTACAGCAATTTTTTTTTTAACCCAATATCAGGAGCCATATGAATTCCTAATTAAATAGCCAATTAATAATGTAGACTATGAAAAAAAAAGCTATTTTTTCTTTTTTTGTTTCAAAGACCAAATTATAATTAGAGCAGAGAAAAGCCGCGTGTCTGTCTTTTGCATCGGAGCGTTATGTAGAAGATATTTAAATAACGTACAATACCTCGGCCATCAATCATGGTTATGGCTGGAAAAAGATTGGAGGCTAAATTAGCTTTTGTTTGCCGCGATTGAGAAGTCAGATGCTTTTAAATGACGAAATCGGAGCAAGAGGAAATATTAAGGGAGAGCAGATAGACGGGCGAGAATTCAGCATCCAACGTCAGGTCTCCTTACTCAGAAATAATATGCTGCTACATAGGAATATGAAAATGCTTATGTTATACCAGCTGTACATATGGAATCATACATACAAGATGCCTATGTTATACCTGCTGTACGTATATAATTATATACAGGAGATGCCCAGGTTAGACCAGCTGTACATATATCAGTATATACAGGAAATGACTAGGTTATACCAGAAGTCACACAATTCGTACACTGCGCCCATCTGTATAATTTTTTCTCAGTATAATTACAGTTGTTCATTGAAGGCCTCGGAGTTTTGTGTGAGAACATTAATGATCAAGCAGCATCATGAACACCAAGGAGCACTTCAGACAGGTCAAGGATAAAGTTGCGGAGAAGAGTACAGCAGGGTTAGGTTATAAAAAAAAAAGACTGTTCACATGCTTTCGCATCATGTTGTTTATGAAATATAGGCTTTATAATTTTTTCAACCTAAATTTCTATGGTGCTAAATTCCCATCCTATTTGATTTTCATCAACCTGAGGACACTGGCCTGGGTTCCTTCTGAGCATCATTCCAAGAATATATGAATTTCTTTAGGGGATGGTGAACGGATACATTTTTCCTTATAAAAAAAAAGCCCAAGCTCTGAACATTTCACGGAGCACTGTACAAACCATCATCCCCACAAAATGTTGGAAAACATTGCACATAACTCTGAAAACACCATCCCTACCATCACACATTGTGGTGGCAGCATAATGCTGTGGGGAGGCTTTTCTTCAGCAGGGCAGGGAAGCTGGTCAAATTTGATGGGAAGATGGATGAAGCCAAGTACTGGGCAATCCTGGAGGAAAACCTGTTAGAGGTTGCAAAAGACTTGAGACAGGGGCATGGGTTCACTTTCCATCAGGACAACAACTCTAAACATCTTACCAGAGCTACAATGGATGGTTTAGATCACAGCATATTTAGGTGTGTGAATGGTCCAGTCACAGTCTAGACCAAAACCCATTGACAATCTGTGACAATGTGAAAATTGCTTTTCAAAGACGTCTCTAGTGTGTGACGTTGTGGGTGTGCAAAGAATAAGGGGCAAAATGTCACCTCTAGATGTGCAAAGCTGGTAGAGGTAGAAACAGACCTCAAAAGACTAGCAGCAGTAATTGAAGTGAAAGGTGATTCTACAAAGTAACACAATGGCCATTGTATATGTGTAAGCATCATGTATATAGTGTATTCGCTAGTGTGCACTTAAGGCGATTAAATATATAATTTAACCTGTGCTGCTCTTTTATCTCAATCCAAGAATCCACACATCTGATTCTCGGTTTAATTTTCTATGCTACCGGGGTTGGTTTCTGGCCCAATATAAATTCCCGTTACGAACAGGGTCTATATCGAGTGAGGAACTGGTTGCAGTTGTACCAGGCTGATAATGTTCTGTTTCACTGGGGCTAGTGAATGGGGCCTCAACCTGTTAGGGTTGTGGGTGAATATGGTGCCATGGCAGTGACTTGTGGGCTACCTTCTCTCACTCCCTGTGCCTCCCTAAAACCATGTGGACAGGGGTGTCTATGTAAAACTGTACCAATCTGACATTACGTGTCCCCAGGGGGGTGCAGAACGTCAAGTTGGTTCAAGTGGGTAGACCTTAGCAAGTGATCCAGCTGAAGTAATATTGACGTCAGGTGGGATGGAGAGGCACAGATCCTTCACAAGCAAGTGATGGTAGTGGAGGGATACTGTGTGATCTCTCTGGTGCCATCCTTCACACTACACATTTTCCTTTTTGTAATTTTTAAAATGAAAAACATGAAAATATATTTATTTGTTTTGCCTAAAACACAAAGGAAATGTGTCATCTTTAACCCCTTCCCGACCTTTGACGCCACGTAGGCGTCATGAAAGTCGGTGCCAATCCAACCCATGACGCCTATGTGGCGTCATGGAATGATCGCGTCCCTGCAGATCGGGTGAAAGGGTTAACTCCTATTTCACCCGATCTACAGGGAGAGGGGGAGTTGTACTTCAGCCCAGGGGGGGTGGCTTTGCCCCCACGTGGCTACGATCGCTCTGATTGGCTGTTGAAAGTGCAACAGCCAATCAGAGCAATTTGCAATATTTCACCTATGAAAATGGTGAAATATTGCAATCCAGCCATGGCCGATGCTGCAATAGCATCTGCCATGGCTGGAAATCATGTTCTGCCCCCCCCCACCGCCCCCGATCTCCTCCCCAGTCCTCCGTTCTGTCCGGTACCCCCCTCCGTTCCCCTGTCCGCTCCCCCGTGCTCCTGTCCGCTCCCCCCGTCCTCCGATCCCCCCCCTGTGCTCCGATCCACCCCCCCACCACCCCCTCATACTTACCGAGCCTCCCGAAGTCGGTCCGTCTTCTCCCTGGGCGCCGCCATCTTCCAAAATGGCAGGCGCATGCGCAGTGCGCCCGCCGAATCTGCCGGCCGGCAGATTCATTACAAAGTACATTTTGATCGCTGTGGTAGGTTCTATCACAGCGATCAAAATAAAAAAATAATAAATAAACCCCCCCCCTTTATCACCCCCATAGGTAGGGACAATAATAAAATAAAGAAATTTTTTTTTTCTTTTTCCACTAGGGTTAGGGTTAGAACTAGGGTTAGAACTAGGGGTAGGGTTAGGGTTAGGGTTAGGGGTAGGGTTAGGGTTAGGGGTAGGGTTAGGGTTATGGCATGTGCACACAGTGCGGATTTGGCCGCGGATCCGCAGCGGATTGGCCGCGGATCCGCAGCGGATTGGCCGCTGCTAATTCGTAGCAGTTTTCCATCAGGTTTACAGTACCATGTACACCTATGGAAAACCAAATCCGCTGTGCCCATGGTGCGGAAAATTCCGTGCAGAAACGCTGCGTTGTATTTTCCGCAGCATGTCAATTCTTTGTGCGGATTCCGCAGCGTTTTACACCTGTTCCTCAATAGGAATCCGCACAAAAAAACACTGGAAATCTGCTGTAAATCCGCAGGTAAAACGCAGTGCCTTTTACCTGCAGATTTTTCAAAAATCGTGCGGAAAAATCTCACACGAATCCGCAACGTGGGCACATAGCCTTAGGGTTAGGGTTGGAATTAGAGTTAGGGTTGGAATTAGGGCTAGGGTTGGAAATAGGGTTAAGATTAGGCTTGTGGTTAGGGTTACAGATAGGGTTAGGGGTGTGTTGGGGTTACAGTTGTGGTTAGGGTTAGGATTAGGGTTAGGGTTGGGGTTAGGGTTGGAATTAGGGTTACGGGTGTGTTGGGGTTAGGGTTGTGGTTAGGGGTGTGTTGGGGTTAGGGTTGTGATTAGGGTTATGGCTACAGTTGGGATTAGGATTAGGGGTGTGTTGGGGTTAGTGTTGAAGTTAGAATTGAGAGGTTTCCACTGTTTAGGCACATCAGGGGTCTCCAAACGCAACATCGCGCCACCATTGATTCCAGCCAATCTTGCGTTCAAAAAGTCAAATGGTGCTCCCTCCCTTCCAAGCGCCGACGTGCGCCCAAACAGTGGTGTACCCCCACATTTGGGGTACCAGCGTACTCAGGACAAACTGGGCAACAACTGTTGGGGTCCAATTTCTCCTGTTACCCTTGCAAAAATAAAAAATTACTTGCTAAAACATAATTTTTGAGGAAAGAACAATTATTTTTTATTTTCACGGCTCTGCGTTATTAACTTCTGTGAAGCACTTGGGGGTTGAAAGTGCTCACCACACATCTAGATAAGATCCTTCGGGGGTCTAGTTTCCAAAATGGGGTCACTTGTGGGGTGTTTCTACTATTTAGGCACATCAGGGGCTCTGCAAATGCAACGTGATGCCCGCAGACCATTCCATCAAAGTCTGCATTTCAAATGTCACTACTTCCCTTCCGAGCCCTGACGTGCGCCCAAACAGTGGTTTACCCCCACATATGGGGTACCAGCACACTCACAACAAACTGGGCAACAAATATTAGGGCCCAATTTCTCCTGTTACCCTTGTGAAAATAAAAAATTGCTTGCTAAAACATCTTTTTTGAGGAAAGAAAAATGATTTTTTATTTTCACGGCCCTGCGTTGTAAACTTCTGTGAAGCTCTTGGGGGTTGAACGTGCTCACCACACATCTAGATAAGTTCCTTGGGGGGTCTAGTTTCCAAAATGGGGTCACTTGTGGGGGGTTTCTACTGTTTAGGCATATCAGGGGCTCTGCAAACGTAACATGATGCCCGCAGACCATTCCATCAAAGTCTGTATTCCAAAACGTCACTACTTCACCTTCCGAGCCCCGGCATGTGCCCAAACAGTGGTTTACCCCCACATATGGGTTATCAACGTACTCAGGAGAAACTGGACAACAACTTTTGGGGTCCAATTTCTCCTGTTGCCCTTGGAAAAATAAAAAATTCTGGGCTAAAAAAATATTTTTGAGGAAAGGAAACACATTTATTATTTTCACGGCTCTGCGTTATAAACTTCTGTGAAGCACTTGGGGGCTCAAAGTGCTCACCACACATCTAGATAAGTTCCCTTGGGGGTCTAGTTTCCAAAATGGAGTCACTTGTGGGGAGTTCCTACTGTTTAGGCACATCAGGGGCTCTGCAAACGCAACCTGACGCCCGCAGAGCATTCCATTAAAGTCTGCATTTCAAAACGTCACTACTTCCCTTCCAAACCCCGACGTGTACCAAAACAGTGGTTTACCCCCACATATGGGGTATCAGCGTACTCAGGAGAAACTGGACAACAACTTTTGGGGTCCAATTTCTCCTGTTACCCTTGGGAAAATAAAAAATTGTGGGCTAAAAATCATTTTTGAGAAAAGAAAAATTATTTTTTATTTTCATGGCTCTGCGTTATAAACTTCTGTGAAGCACTTGGGGGTTCAAAGTGCTCACTATGCTTCTAGATAAGTTCCTTGGGGGGTCTAGTTTCCAAAATGGGGTCACTTGTGCGGGAGCTCCAATGTTTAGGCACACAGGGGCTCTCCAAACGCGACATGGTGTCCGCTAATGATTGGAGCTAATTTTCCATTCAAAAAGCCAAATGGCATGCCTTCCCTTCCGAGCCCTGCGGTGCGCCCAAACAGTGGTTTACTTCCACATATGGGGTATCATCGTACTCAGGACAAACTGGACAACAACATTTGGGGTCCAATTTCTCCTCTTACCCTTGGGAAAATAAAAAATTCTGGGCTAAAAATCATTTTTGAGGAAAGAAAAATTATTTTTTATTTTGACGGCTCTGCGTTATAAACTTCTGTGAAGCACCTGGGGGTTATAAGTGCTCACTATGCATCTAGATAAGTTCCTTGGGGGGTCTAGTTTCCAAAATGGGGTCACTTGTAGGGGAGCTCCAATGTTTAGGCACACAGGGGCTCTCCAAACGCGACATGGTGTCCGCTAACGATTGGAGCTAATTTTCCATTCAAAAAGTCAAATGGCACGCCTCCCCTTCCGAGCTTTGCCGTGCACCCAAACAGGGGTTTACCCCCACATATGAGGTATCGGCGTACTCAGGAAAAATTGCCCAACAAATTTTAGGATCCATTTTATCCTGTTGCCCATGTGAAAATGAAAAAATTGAGGCTAAAAGAAATTTTGTGTGAAAAAAAAGTACTTTTTCATTTTTACGGATCAATTTGTGAAGCACCTGGGGGTTTAAAGTGCTCACTATGCTTCTAGATAAGTTCCTTGGGGGGTCTAGTTTCCAAAATGGGGTCACCTGTGGGGGAGCTCCAATGTTTAGGCACACAGGGGCTCTCCAAATGTGACATGGTGTCTGCTAGCGATGGAGATAATTTTTCATTCAAAAAGTCAAATGGCGCTCCTTCCCTTCCGAGCCTTACCATGTGCCCAAACAGTGGTTTACCCCCACATGTGAGGTATCAGTGTACTCAGGAGAAATTGTCCAACAAATTTTATGATCCATTTTATCCTGTTGCCCATGTGAAAATGAAAAAACTGAGGCTAAAATAATTTTTTTGTGAAAAAAAAGTACTGTTTCATTTTTACGGATCAATTTGTGAAGCACCTGGGGGTTTAAAGTGCTCACTATGCTTCTAGATAAGTTCCTTGGGGGGTCTAGTTTCCAAAATGGGGTCACTTGTGGGGGAGCTCCAATGTTTAGGCACACGGGGGCTCTCCAAACGCGACATGGTGTCCGCTAAAGATTGGAGCCAATTTTTCATTGAAAAAGTCAAATGGCGCTCCTTCCCTTCCGAGCCCTGCCGTGCGCCCAAACAGTGGTTTACCCCCACATATGAGGTATCAGCGTACTCAGGACAAATTGGACAACAACGTTCGTGGTCCAGTTTCTCCTTTTACCCTTGGGAAAATAAAAAAATTTTCGCTAAAAGATCATTTTTGTGACTAAAAAGTTAAATGTTCATTTTCTACTTCCATGTTGCTTCTGCTGCTGTGAAACACCTGAAGGGTTAATAAACTTCTTGAATGTGGTTTTGAGCACCTTGAGGGGTGCAGTTTTTAGAATGGTGTCACTTTTGGGTATTTTCAGCCATATAGAACCCTCAAACTGACTTCAAATGTGATGTGGTCCCTAAAAAAAATGGTTTTGTAAATTTTGTTGTAAAAATGAGAAATCACTGGTCAAATTTTAACCCTTATAACTTCCTAGCAAAAAAAAAAATTGTTTCCAAAATTGTGCTGATGTAAAGTAGACATGTGGGAAATGTTATTTATTAACTATTTTGTGTCACATAACTCTCTGGTTTAACAGAATAAAAATTAAAAATGTGAAAATTGCGAAATTTTCAAAATGTTTGCCAAATTTCCGTTTTTTTCACAAATAAACTCAGAAATTATCGACCTAAATTTACCACTAACATGAAGCCCAATATGTCACGAAAAAATAATCTCAGAATTGCTAGGATCCGTTGAAGCGTTCCTGAGTTATTACCTCATAAAGGGACACTGGTCAGAATTGCAAAAAACGGCAAGGTCATTAAGGCCAAAATAGGCTGGGTCACGAAGGGGTTAAACTTTATGCTATTTATAGAACATTTAATCTTCAACTTGCTTAACTGATCACAATAACAGTCACTTTGACCAGGGGTGCCCAAACTTTTACATGCCACTGTATAATGTAGGATGTGATAATATTAGTAGTGTACAGTGTATGGCATAATGCATAAGATAGGTAGTAAAGGGATGTAGATAGTTGGCTGTAGCATAGGTAGTGACATTAGGGTAAGTTAGGAGATGGTTAATGTTTGGGACAACTCCATAGTGGGAAGGCCTTCGTGTTAGGAGACTTGCTGATCTGGACTGTGGTGACAAGCTAGTCTGTGACGAAGTAGGACGAAAGTATGCTTCAACTGCCATGGAGTAAACTACAGTGGAAGGATACTGCATGTGTGAAAATGCATTATACTGCAAAGGAAACATCCATAGGACGGGGTACCCGCTACCCCTTGTATACAGCCCTTACCAGTTATCGTTCAGTAAAGACGGTGTTGTAGAACGGGAGTCTTCTTAATTAAACTGTGGAGTCTATAGTCCTGGCCAGCCAATACGATCGGCAACAGGTGGCCTGCAGAGACGCAATGCCCTTACAGTAACATTATCAACACTCAGTCAGAATCCACACTTTTATGTAGCGCACTGGGGCGTAAAAGGAGGAGAGGAGTGCCTCGCCTGCACCTAATGCCCCGCGCCGCTCTACATTTGGTGTAGTAGGCAGCAGAGTCTTGTATCTGTGAGGACAGAGTAGTGTGAAGAAGACTTGGGGGATGGGAAGATGGCGACTGTTGAATGGTCTAAAATGGCGCAGAGCAAGGACTGCAAGGTGGTGGTAAGCGGTGCGAAATGGCAAGATGGACCCACCCATTGTGGGCAAGCAAGAGGCAAAAAGGCGCAAAGTGGAGTACAACCCTTCATCAGGCATACCTACTGATGGGAATGCTGCAACCTAAAGCATCCACCTACTGCAGGGAGTGACTGTTGTAGCAGAGAGAAGTGGAAGGAGAAGATACGTAAGGTATGGCCCAAGGAAACTGACAGTTCATTCAAGAAACGGGATAGAGAGTCAGGGTGGACGGACTCCATCCATTAAAGATGGGTCATGATGGGCCACAGTAGTTGGGAGAGACTAAATAATTTGAGGAATGCGAGGTGCTGGAGAAGAAGCAGCAGTGTGAATTAATGATGGAGTGGCAGATTCGATTGGCAGGGAGCAAGTCGTTCAAGGAAAAGGCTGACTGAAGACTGTTGTACTAGCTGATTGAGATGGTGAACAAGAAGGTAAGACCAGGTGGCCTGCTGGAGAGGGTTGAGGCCAAGCAAGAGCTGGAGCCATAAACAGAGGCCTGGTTTACAGCCCACAATAGGGCCAAGCATCTGGAGACCCTGCAGGCCCAGATGCCGGAGGTGAACCTTAATCCGAGGTGCATACCCCTTGCCACTTGGGCAAAGTACATTGCTGGCATGGTCCACGCCAAGAAGGAAAGGGAGCTTTGGGTCCGGGCCCAGCTGAACAGAATTAGTAGAAGAGGCCGTGGTCTGCTGCCAGAGTTGATGGCCCTCATGAGGCAAAGGCTGAAGGACTGCTCTATGGAGGGAATGATCTCTTCCCACTGATGCAGAGTGAGAAGGCTTAATCCCGAGAAGTGCCAAATCCTGTTCTGGTTTACTCCAGGTACAGGAGAGTTAGAGGCCTGCAGCTTGAAGGTGAAATGTGGCAGAGTGGCCTGGCGGAGAAGGTTGTCGGGTCTGCTAGAGGAGAGCTGGAGGAAGAAAACTGGGGTCTGAGCAAGGTCAGTAGAGGACCAGTGAAGAAAACTGAGTCAGAAGTCTAGAGGACCGTGTTTTGCTGGTGACACCTATATGCTAAAAGGTCCCAAAAGTTTGAGGAGATCTAGGATCCATTTGTCCGATACTTCTTGTTGTTGGCCGTGGAAGGCAGAAGGTTTGGTTTGCCCCCTTGTTTACCCCTCGCTAGTCTGAGGGACTTTGAGCTGCAAGAGGGTTTTACATCCTTCACCATGAACTTTGCCCCCAAAGAACTGTGTCCCTGTCCCATGGACTGTGTCCTTATCACAAGGGCTCATGTTTGGGGAAGGATTGATGGACAACCTGATGTCCCCAACCCGGTCGTTGTTGTGTTGGCCTAAGGGCCACTGTTTTGCATCGTTAAGCTCAACCGATGGGCTGATGTGACATTGGGCCACCAGTACCATGGACTTGATAGACATGAGTCCTACGGTCGTAATCGACAGAACCTATTAATATTGAGCAGAAAGAGATGTTCAATAACCTAAGTATTGTGCAGGAGAGTGCTTCGGAAACTTTGGCGCCAAGCGGTCTTTACCGACAAAAAGTGTTAAATTCTAAGTAACATGCTGGAGAAAGTCTGGACTTTAACTCAAATTGTTAGTTAATAAGTTTTGTAAGTGGGATTGCATTGTGCATTGGTGTCTTCTGGAATCTGCATGGTTAAGGACGACCATGATTAAAGAGGGGAGGAATGTAAGGATGGTGGACTGTGCTGCAGCGTTCCTACCCCTGAAGACACCAGTCGCGTCATTGCGTATTGTGTAATGTGAGTTGTGTCATGAGTCTTTTGTAAACACTGTGTCATGTAGTGTTATTAGTATAATATGTATAATGAAGGATGTGATAATGTTAGTAGCGTACAGCGTAATTGTAATACCAATGTCTGTGCCCTTGCATGGTTCTCCTTCCTTCTCCATGCAAGGATGACGACATACTCACCGCCCCAGCCACATAGTGACCTTCACGTCTCCTGCCTTCCTGCTTCATGTGCACGTCGCACAGGCTACATGGTGGTGCGCTTGGTGTGCACGCATGCTACCCTGTTCTTAAAAGGAAAAAAAAACACAAAAATTGAGCTTGGATTAAGTTTACATGCAGCATGTTCACATTGGCCATAAAGCGCACAAAACCTACAAGAAACAAAAATGGCAAAAAACCCTGCTGTAACTAAAGTAGTAAAAAGCAAGAGCATTTAAATAACTCAGGGTTCTTAGTAATACAGTTTTTGATCAAAAGCAGCATAAAAAATGGCAGCATGTGTAGTTTGAAAATACCCCCAGACAATGGCTGAAAGGCATCCTATATAAAAGACACCCTCCCAGTAAGAAGGTGCGCGAGCAACCCCTGTAGTTCCTTGTGTAGAGTATGTGCAACTGCATGTTGACAGGTCCGCCATCTTAGTATCAAGTGTAATTGAACATAATCCTGATCCCCTGGTCCCTGTGTGGCCAGTGCCTAAACCCCTGATTCCTGTGTGGCCAGTGCCTGAACCCCTGGTCCCTGTGTGGCCAGTGACTAAACCCCTGGTCCCTGTGTGGCCAGTGCCTGAACCCCTGGACCCTGTGTGGCCAGTGCCTGAACCCCGTGTGACCAGTGCCTGAACTCCGTGTGGCCAGTGCCTGAACCCCTGGTCCTTCTGTGGCCAGTGCCTGAAACCCTTGTCCCTGTGTGGCCAGTGCCTGAACCCCTAGTTCCTGTGTGGCCAGTGCCTGAAACTGAATCCCTGGTCTTTCTGTGGCCAAGGTCTGAATCTGAAACCGCACCAGGCTCTTTTGCGCCTGAAACCGCGGTCCCTGTAACGGCGGTACCTGAACCTCTAAAGCTGCACTGGCGGTACCTAAACCTTAAAGATGCACTGGCAGTACCTGAACCCTGAAGCTGCCCAGCCTTTAACCGTTAAGTCAGTATTGGAATCTGCACCTGTGTCAGTCCTGATTAGTGTTCCAGAGTCCAAATCCATCCCTGTCTGACTCCGCGTCAGTTATCGGTCTGCCTGAGGATCCAGAACCTGTGTAGTCTGAACAGAGTCTGAAACCTCTCCTGCCAGTTGCTCCAAGACATGTCTGTCTGTGAGGCTGAGCCCTGGGGCCAGCAGCACCAGTGACTGCCCAGAAGTGGTACCTGGTGGCTAACTGCAGCTCAAGCCTTACCAAGTTACCGTTCAGTAAAGACTGTTTTAGAACGGGAGACTCCTTTATTGAACTGCGGAACCTATGGTCCTGGACAGCCAGTACTATTGGCGACAGACGGCATACATGGGCTTAAGGCCCTCACAGCACCAACGCCCAGCCAGGACCCACTCATGTAGTGTGGCGGGGCATAAAAGGAGGAGATGAGTACCTCGCCCGTTGCTACCGTGCCACACTACAGCTCCACCATATTTGCAGCAGATCTAGTCCTAAAATGGTCAGTCACTTTTTGGTGTTCCCACCTATTAGTTCTTATGTAATCCTATAGATACAAGTGGACATTCGCATGTTCTGCAGAGCAGGATGATGTATCTCATGTTCTCCAGTCTTAACCTTCATTGTCTAGGCATCTACCAACCTTTAACCCCCTGGGTCCCGAATGTTTGCCATGTTCACTTCTTAGCCTTCATCCATAGGCTCCTTTCTATCACAGTGCAGAGAATGACCCCCAATGCACAGAGAGCTATTACTGCCCGGCCAATTATTAGCAGGCTATTTGCAGACACGACTAAGGTCATATTGTGGTTCCTTTTGCAATAGTGTATTTTCTAATGCGAGTTGCTTTGGTTTGCAGATCAATGCCCCTGCCTACTGCTTCTTAGTAAAATATTAGATTATTGATTAGAATTCCTCGCAGTTTAATGGTTATTCAGAAGTGGCTGCCTTCAAACTATTCACAATCTTTGATTAAAATAAATGGCACATCCCCGAGTATTTTACTGCAGTGCTGTTAAGCCGCTATTTAGACAGAAATGAGATCGTCTGCGCTGTGGGGTTGGCGGACCATATTATTCGTGTGTCAAGGGAGATGTAAGTACTGGAAGTGTGTGGGTATAAAGCTGCTATAAGAGCATTAGTCTGCCGTGTATTATATCCTATAGCATAGGCTCAGCGCTCACTAATAGCTACAGGCCAAGGTAAAATCCCAAAACAATTCTGAGAACCCCGAAACTTGTATGTTTCTGCTGTTTTGTATATCTGCCAATGTCCGTAAGATTACACATCAATACTCATTGCCTTCTGGAAGGGCTGGATTGACCATCTGATAGCATTGAGCGACCCAAAGGGCCAGCAGAAGATAACCCCACCTGTGAAGAATATTGAAGATATAATTTAATGTCAATCATTTGTATCCTATTTGGCATGGGATTATAAAACCTCCTTCCAATGCGCAGCTGTAACAGAACACCTAGCCCAGCAGGGGGTCAAGCCTCAAAAGGCTGTGAGTGACATATCTCACACCTTGAGCCAGCTAAGCTCAGAACAAATGGCGTGCTTGCAAAATAGATACCATGCGGACTAATTGCTTTGTTGAGTCAGCTATGTCCTAAGTAGAATATTGGTTTATCGTATGTCCTGGCCACACACTGGTTACATTTTCAAAATCTCTGGACAGGACCTAACGCCTTCCAAGGTCTCGATCCATTCTAGCACCATAGGATGGGGAGATATGTAGAATGGTTAGTAGGTGTCAGGTAGCAAAGCTGTGCTTGGTCTCAACACAGATAATTGCAGATTCAACTACGAAAACCTACAAACACCGATAACAGGGAGGTCTAGATTGTGTACCTCCTTTCTATTAATTCTGTACAGGACCGCCGGAGATAAGTGGGAACGCAGCACACTCTGCTATCTACCTGCAACTATATGGAACTTATCCCTTAACCATCGGGGATAACTTAAATATTTGGGTCAAACCCTTTAAGGTTTGTCTATCAATAGTGAAGGCATCCATGGAAGTAACACGGCATCTGCATGTAAGATTCACCGACAACAAGCAGAGATCTTGAAATCTTAGGATTTTTAATATTAAAACTATAACATCTGCATAGTCCATGCCCCCCACCCCCAAGACCAATTAAACTGGTGCAAAAGTCACTGCGGTGGTCTGTCTCCAAAGCGACAGGATGAAAACAAACAAACAAAAAAAGTATTAACATCTCAAAAACGGCTGCAAATTATAGTAAGCAGCAAATCTGCTTGTAATTCCATGCAACAATACTCATCAGTGAAGATGAGAATAACCCTTTAATGCCCGTGCTCCACCACTGCAAACATGAAATTAATGCAATCTCCTCTGCTCATCATAGCTGCTTATGTGCAAATCACCGTCTTTCCTTTTTTTTCACCTGTTTTCCATTTCCATTGAAGCTTGCTCTATTCATTCACTCCAGGTTGCAATTCTTTACTTTAAAAGCAATTTGGAGGGTTTTTTTCTTCTTTTTTTGGAGTTGTGTATTTGATTTAGAGACCAGAGAGAGAGGGGTCCAGGGGGACGTTCACCAAGCCGCTTATCAGACTTAAAGATCCTGAAAAAAAAAATCAATATAATTTCTCATTTTTATTATTTGCATCATCTATAAAAGTCTCTGCTTAATAGCGGCCCCTCTTTAAAGTAGCGTGCGGAGAGTGGGCACGCAAAGGCCAGGCAATGGGATTCATTTGCAAGAAAGAAAGATGGCACAGATGAAATTTGGAGGTCTGAAAATGCGGCCATGACAAAACTCCTTATACAGACTCATAAAGCCTCTTCTCTATTAGAGGGGATAAAAAATAAACCCAGCCCCCCAATAAGGAAAACTGGACACATCCATGCACAAAAAATAAATAAAATTTAAATATAAATGATGCAATACCTTTTTCCACCAGAGGTGGCACTGTAGCGGAATTAAACACTCGCTGATGGTTTTTCGATCGCTGGAATTTGCAGCTGCAGGACACCTTACAATCAGCTAATAAGTGGAAATATAAAGGTTTTCTGGTACTATTATAATATTTTGGGAGAGATTTTATTGCTGATGCATTCGGCAAAATTGTTTAAAGTGGATGAAATTGTAAAAAAATAAAAATAAAACCTTGGATCAGGTCAGGACAGATCTTTAACATTTGGATGTAAACAGAAGCCATTCAGTTCACTGAAAGCAAGCAGAGATCTTGAAAAATAGTGAAAAACCAAAGAAAGGAGGTAGAACGTTGCAGCTGAGGAGCAATTAATAAACCATTGATCACATGAAAAGGACTGTGACTATGATGGTGGATGGTCCGGGTGGGAGTCTCGGGGGTCTGTGTGTTAAATGGTGATGAAATATGAGAAAATTCCCGGCGCGGAGAGAAAAATCCAATGATTTCCACTCATTGAAGCCGAGATGACAGAGAAGCGGCGGCCGGAATTTTCCCTCAGTGACATCATGTATCAAAGGAAAATTTTGCTTTCAAAGAAAAACATTGTCATGTCGCTGTATCGCGGGGAGCGGCATCACCAGACGGGAGCATCTGATTGGGCAGATAAATGGCTGTAGTAAAGGTGGCTGGGAGCCGTGCCAGGCGGCCCGTCATAAAGCAGTAAAAGAATTCTAAAATCAATAGACGACTGCACTAAAGTCAATAAAGATTATGCAGGAGCAGACTAATATGAGCAAGCGGGTAGTAATGCGAGCGCGCCGAGACATTGCCACTCTGAACTGTAAGGAAGTCGCAGGCCAAGTGGTCAGACATGAAATATAGCAGATCTGTATGGAGGGAACTACCCTCATCAGACAGCGGAGGAGCATCGGCCCGGAGGGAAACCAGCGGCAATATGTAGCCACCGAGGAGACTGCTGCGGCCGTAATGGGGACAGACGACGAGACCTGCAATGTGTGCGAAATGACTGTACAGAGGGTCCTGTATGTCATGGTATGGGATAATGGCGATGACACTCGGGGTGCTGGATAAGGACACCGACACTGGGGGTACAGGATGATGACACTGACACTCAGGGTACAGGATAATGACACTGACACTCGGGGTAAAGGATAATGACGTACACTCGGGGTAAAGGATAATGACACTGACACTCGGGGTACAGGATAAGGACGCTGACACTCGGGGTAAAGGATAATGACACTGACACTCGGGGTACAGGATACTGACGCTCACACTCGGGGTACAGGATACTGACGCTCACACTCGGGGTACAGGATACTGACACTGACACTCGGGGTACAGGATAAGGACGCTGACACTTGGGGTACAGGATAATGACACTGACACTCGGGGTACAGGATAATGACACTGACACTCGGGGTACAGGATAATGACACTGACACTCGGGGTACAGGATACTGACGCTCACACTCGGGGTACAGGATAACGACACTGACACTCGGGGTACAGGATAATGACACTGACACTCGGGGTACAGGATAATGACACTGACACTCGGGGTACAGGATACTGACGCTCACACTTGGGGTACAGGATAAGCACGCTGACACTCGGGGTACAGGATACTGACGCTCACACTCGGGGTACAGGATAACGACACTGACACTCGGGGTACAGGATAACGACACGACACTCCGGGTACAGGGTAAGGACACCGACACTCGGGGTACAGGATAAAGACACTGACACTCGGGGTACAGGATAATGACACTGACACTCGGGGTACAGGATAATGACACTGACACTCGGGGTACAGGATAATGACACTGACACTCCGGGTACAGGGTAAGGACACCGACACTCGGGGTACAGGATAAAGACACTGACACTCGGGGTACAGGATAATGACACTGACACTCGGGGTACAGGATAATGACACTGACACTCCGGGTACAGGATAACGACACTGACACTCCGGGTACAGGGTAAGGACACCGACACTCGGGGTACAGGATAATGACACTGACACTTGGGGTACAGGGTAAGGACGCTGACACTCGGGGTACAGGATACTGACGCTCACACTCGGGGTACAGGATAATGACACTGACACTCGGGGTATAGGATAATGACACTGACACTCGGGGTATAGGATAATGACACTGACACTCGGGGTACAGGGTAGTGCACAATGTTGCACTATCCTGCTAATATCGGCCTCCAGTAATCTCCTTGAAGGTTTTTGCGTTTCCTGCTTCTCACCGTTCTTTTCCCTTAATGACACCCTGGTGAGTGGATCGCACTGATGAGGTCATGGAATGATAGTAATTAGTACCAATAAATATTTACCTATTAAGCCGAGGTATCGTCATCCCATTACTAATGATAACACGGAGCTGCTGCACGAAGAACAGAGGAGACGCAGTCAGAGAACTACAGAAAAATGAGAAAAAACACAAAATGTGGCGTAATCTGTGCTCCGAAGAATCTGGGTCCTGAATCTGAAATCAGTGCTGGGGGGCTGGTATCTTATCTAAGAGGTAACGAGGTCTCTGCCCAAACCCAAAGTTATAGGATCACTTTATAAATGAACAGAAAAAACTCCCAAGATGCACCAGATCCAATGAACCCAATTGGAAATAAATAATCCAAAAGAATAACAAAGAGCAGCATCCAATCCAGATGAAGAAAAAGAAGATTAACTTTATTCCGCCATGATACATGGTATCATGGCGGAATAAAGTTTTTCTTCTTTTTCTGCACCTGGATTGGATGCTGCTCCTTTTTTTATTCTTCAGAAAAAACCTTCAGTCCTGAATTCAGATATGTCCATATTTTGCAAACAGCACCACTCTCGTCCCGTGGTGGTTTCTGGCATTGCAGCTTAGCCCCATTCACACACATTACTGTGGAGCTTCACTGTCACTGGCGGCAGTCATATCTTTTGGTCAATAGTAACATATCTTGAAGGGTCACAATCCAATTTGCTATAAAGTACATAAAAAGGATCAGCTTTTTTGCACCCCAGGAAACAGCATCACTCTTTTCTGTAGGATGCATCTGGTACTGCAGGTCAGCATAATCCACCTGAAAGTGGATGAGCTGCAGTACCGACACAGCTCACTTACAGGAGTTGCGCTATCCCAGCACCTTAAATTCATAACTACCCTATTACTAATATTTTACTTAGGGTGATGGGTCAAAAAGTGACAGCTGCATTTAGGAATTAATATACTTGCAAAGTGGCGCAAGGCGGTAGCAGTGGGCGAGGTACTCGTCTCTTACGCCCCGGCATGTTATATGAATGTAAGGGGTGTACCAGAACTGTAATACTCCACTCCCTTCTTTAGTGTTAATATCCCCTTTGCCTATATTTGTATAAATGTCTTGCTATGTATAACAGTTTTTACATAGGGAAAGTGCAGTACCCATGTAGTCCTCAAGATGGAGTGCTGACAGACCCTAGTTAGTTCATACACTGTACATAATTTACTATGGTGCCATGGTGCCCAAACCGTCTGCATGGGCTATAGAGCCCGATATAGAAGCAATGACCATGTAATGTTCTAAGTTGGAGCCTAGCCATCCAGTACCATTAGTACCAGCAGTAGTGGGAACTGGAACTGAAAGGAAGATCAAGCCAGTACAGTACAGACAGGCAGGTTGCTCACCATGTGGCAACTTATAGCATGGGCAGATTCCCTCAGATCCAGGGCAAAACGGCTGAGGGAATTCCCAAGCGAAGTCAGTCTGGACAGGGAGGACGCTAAGGAACCATACGATACGGTCCATCCTGGGCATGTGCCGTGTGACAAAGGACGGAGTACAGGGGAAGAGAAAGAAGTGTGCATAATGGAACCTGTTGATGATGCTGTAATGAATATGGATGTCTTGTGTAAGGAAACCAGTAAAGTTGTTCATTTGAAAGTTGAAATGGACTGTCTCAATTTATGCAAAGCTGTCTAGAGGGAGCCTGCAGAAACACAGAGGAGACCCTGTGGAGCGCCCCCACGTAAGGGCAATGGGGTACTCGGCACCGGGTCCTTCGGTTCAGTAGGGATGTCACGGTGGCCCGACCCGGTCTTTGGACCTTTGAGGGACGCCCAATAAAAAGGGAAAGTTTGTATGGGATAATGTTCGTGACGCCACCTGTGGTATTCGGTCAGGGTGACCGACGCTGCGGTGAGGGGTCCGCTGGGGTGATGTTATGGCAGCTAGATGGTATACCTTCCCACAGGTGAAGTGTATCCCCAGGGCTTCCCAGAAGTGTAGGTGTTGATGGTGGACGATGTAAGGCGCAGAGAATAATGAGGACACAAGGTTGCAGTCTCTTTACCTTTTACTGGAGGCTTCAGCATCCACAGTCCAGGGTACAGACCATAGGGTAGGCAGAGTCTGGCTGGTCTGAAGGCAAATCCACAGTCCCCTTATCCAGGTGGAAATCAGTAGCCTTCCTACTAGCGCCTGTGTGTTGTAGTACCTCCCTGCTGAGCTTCTCGGTAAGGTCCTCACAACTCTTGTAGATGTTCTAGATGTTATTTCTTCCTCTCTGTCCCCCAGATGGTGTGGATAGGACAAACCCGTATGACTGATGGCCTGAGGCTTGTTTATAGGGACCCTAGAGACGCCCCGACCCCCACAAGCTGCCACCATGTCTTCTTAGGTATTAAGGTCGGGCAGCCAACTTGGAATTGACTGTCCTGCCGGTCTTTGAAGTAAAGCGTAGAGACTATTACTCCCTCGGTGTTCCGGCCACCGGCTACGCGCCTCAGAAGGAGGCAGCCTATTGCAGGGCAGAACTCCTTCTGGTGTTATCTCCTTGTGCTATGACTTCGTTTCTCACCCTCTACAACACAATTCTCTTTGTGTCCTTTCTTAGGATGCTGCCGCACGTGGGGCAGGCACAGCTCTGTGTCTTTCTGTCTTGCTAGGCCTCTGCCAGGATCCCACCCCTGACAGGGACCCTCTGTCTGCAGCTCCGATGTTCCTCCTTTCCCCATCTGCCTGACAGGTGTTGCCTGGGCAAAGCCCAGTCAGCTTCTCTCTAACTTTCTATCCAGCCCCCCAGTTTTACCCTTCTGTGAGGTGTGCCCTAGTGGATAGGAGCAAGGCTCCCCCTGGTGGTCTGGAGTGTGAAGTGTGGTGTATGGTTTGTGATACCTGGTAGGAAGATCTCCTTTATTGCCATCAGACGTGATATCACTCCCCCTGGTGGAAGAATGACATCACTGCAACGACCAGGACTCTGGGGCGCTGCACCTGTCTGTGACGAAAGTGAAGCCACAGGTATGCAGAGCAATGAGTATTGTTTTCATGTGATGATAGACCAGGGCACCACTACACAGCTGGCATTGGCCATGACTACGGCCCTGTTCCTGCCCCTCACATGAAGATGGGGGTCCTGGTTGGGTGTGTGGACGTCACCTAAGGGGGCTTTACGCCTTTGCAGGACACATGATGCCAGTGACTTCGGCTGGCCTTGACGGGATGTTGAACAGTTCACCGAGGGAGACCACCAGAAAGAATCTTTTACTGAAGATCAACTTGCTGGGAACTATGTACAATAGATAGCGGGTGCCAAACTTCATGAACATTTCTTTCACCATACAGAGCATCTTCACACAGTCTCTCTTCCTCTTCAAGTTAACTTGTTCCTGCCTCACGTTTCTATGTCGTCCCACACCCCAGCACACTACAACAGCCCGGTTAGTGAAAGTCCTATTCTCAACCCGCGGTTCCGCATCCTCTTCCTGCTACTTAGCTTCTCTGCTTGCTGACACCTGGGAATTACGGCCCAGGGCATTCTCTTCTCTGTCCTGGCCACCTCTCTGACTTATAAGCTTGGTGTCTTGTCCCAGGACCGGACTCCAGTTGACCACTCTGTCCTTCTGTAGTTTTCCTTCCTCTTTACTCAGGATCACACTATCCACTGTCTCTGCTCTCACTTCAGGGACACTCATGTCATGTGGCTCTGCTCACTGTCCAGACCTTAGGTCTGCTTTTACTGCACGCTGGACCCCATCTCGCTTCTCAACAGGAAACTGTCTCTGTGATGTATCCTCTCCCACTCTGGGCTAGTTCCAATTAACTAACTCAGCCTACAGTCAGACCACACTACAAGACCAACACTAATAATGCATATCACAATTCACATTATGCACCATACCAGTATTTGTTTCTTCAAGAGCGAACGTAGACAGTATGTCGATCTCCTTACATTTTCCCCGTTTTTTTAATGACATCCATCCTTGGCCAGCCGGAACTCAGAAGACACCAATACACTGCACACGACACATTGGCCAATACAGAGTCCTTTCCTCCTTAGAGCAACATGGCCATAATCTTACTTGGTTAGGACCCTGGAACTGCAATCATCGTAGTCCTTTTCCCATTTTCTTCCAAACCAGGCACAAGTTATTCCGGTTGGTTTGGAACCTTTAATCAAGGGCCCTAAAGCAAACAACATGGCAAAGTCCATCCCTTTAAGAGTAGCCCTTTTAAACTACCTTCTGGTTGGTTTGGCTCCTTTTATCAAGGGCCCTAAAGCCAACAAAAGTAAAGTACATCCCTTTAAGGATAGCACTTGTAGACAAGGGCAAAGTCCACTGTACCCCCCACCTCCAATCAGTCCTTAGGACGGGGACACTAACTCCAACCCTTTCAATGAGACAGGTAAACAGTCCCTTAGGGGTAACGTCCATCCTAAATTGGCCTCAGTCCTTAACTAAGGGTGTAGGACACTCCAGCAGCTTCAATGTCTCCCAATCCCACAATTTTTTTGGGGAAAAAAATGTGGTAAATTTAAGGAGCGCTATGGCTATAGAGCACACTGCAATAGATTAGTGGTAAACAAACCTTTTATTGAACCACTACATGTTTCGGCAGCGGACTGCTACCTTCCTCAGGTTCTGGTCTGAGGTCTCTGTTCAGCCGGAGGTATACTTTGGGGATGTAGTATTATAGGGGGTCTGTATTTATTTAGAGGGTCTGGTCTGAGGTCTCTGTTCAGCAGGAGGGCTAATTTGGGGGATGTAGTATTTTAGAGGGTCTGAATTTAAATAGTTTACAATAGAACTGGGTACAGTAGAAAAAGTGAATGGCCAAAGTTATCTGAACAGCAAATTGTTCAGGAGCAGTCATCGAGGTGGTCTGGGCTGGATGGAGAGACTCAGCCCTTTGACAAAAGTATTGATGGCAGCCAGTTATTGATGCCGGTGATGTCTAAAGCCCGAGGACATGGACTAGATGTACATATATTATATGTTACGGTGCACGTCAGTAAATATCACCCGAGAAATCCGTATTTATTAGGCCATTTCCATTCGAATGATCAAACCGGCAACATCCATCAAACAGCATCAAAAAAAGAGCGAAACTTTTATAGGTGCCACTTTCCTGTGATATCATTAATCCAGCGGAGAGGCTGCGCCGTAATAAATCTTATTTGTGTAATGATAAAATGGGCATTTTGCGGCGGAGCGCACGCTCCTGCCGAGCCCTGTTTATAGGAGGTTTATGTTCTGTTTATCAGCTGTTAGAGAAGCCGCTCAGTCATTTTAATAATTATGTGGGAAGCCGCGGATGATCACTGGGTCCCTGTGACCCGGCTCTTGGGGATATTACTTTGTCGCAACAAAGAGGCTGAATTATCTCCAGAGCGACTGGCGGAAAGGTCACAGGTATTGTTTGATGTTGGATATGGAAATGTGTTTATGGCGGAGCACAAATGACATGTAATAACCAAGAAGGGGAGACACGACGATGACTGCGCGCTTCTCAACGAGGACGCTGAAAATGGAGATGGAAACACAATTACAATCTCATCTGATCACCACGTCCTCTTCTAGCGTGTGGACCCTGGTATCACGTGGCCCCGCCGGACATGTATGCAGGATGCGTTTCTAACGCGGGTTACGATTGTCATTTTCTAAACTATCAGAAGCCACTTTTGTCGGTGTAGTTTTTTGTGCTACATTGTTTTGACTATTGATTCTCATTGAGGACATTTATTGGCAATGCACCATGGGAAAAAAGTATGCAAATTAGCTCCCAACGCTCAAGAGAACTAATTCATATCAGTTGTGCCAGATTTGGATAATAACTTCTGGAAAAGAGATAAAGTGTTATTTTTGGAAACCTAAAATTGTTAATCTCATCCATGTAAGACCCCACTAATAAGAAAAAGGGTCCCGGACAATTTCCCAACCCTCCCGGACAGACTGTTGTGGGACAAAGCAGAAGGAGCGCACTGGGTGAACGAGCGCACTGGCGGAACGAGCTCACTGGCGGAACGAGCTCACTGGCAGAACGAGCTCACTGGCAGAACGAGATCACTGGCAGAACGAGATCACTGGCAGAACGAGATCACTGGCAGAACGAGATCACTGGCAGAACGAGATCACTGGCAGAACGAGATCACTGGCAGAACGAGATCACTGGCGGAATGAGCTCACTGGCGGAACGAGCTCACTGGCGGAATGAGCTCACTGGCAGAACGAGCTCACTGGCAGAACGAGCTCACTGGCAGAACGAGCTCACTCGATGAATCAATGCATGTGGGCATTTTACCCCAGAGTTGATACCTGAATGCTGCCATACAATGTCAAATAATACCGCCTAATGGTAGAAAATTAATACTGCTATATAGTGCCCACATAATACCGCCATACATCGCCTGCACAATGCTGACATTCCAAGGAAGGATTTTACCAGTCCTAGAGGTCTAGGCCTGTAGGATATGGCTCCATATATCCTTGCCCGTGGATTTCAGCCGCCTCTCCGACAACTCCGCTGATTTAGGCCGCCTGGCACAGGTAACGTAGATTCAATAAAACAAATGCTCTACCCTTGAAAAAGTGTCAGAAATGTGCGCAGAGAGGAGGACGACGGGGGAGATCAGCAGCTGCACGTGTTGTCAGGACAGATCTCTCCACAACATTATTTATCCTCTATTGGTTTTCAATGGAAATTTGTATGGAGGAAAGAAAATATTGACATAAATTACCGAACCCAGGAGCTGACGATCACTCACAATGGAGATGGCAGCGGGCAGCAAATGGGCTGCTCTAGCTTTAAGCCACAGGAGAGAAAAATACAGAATACTGGTCATCGCCCTGTCCTCACCGACACTCCTTCCCACATACCCTTTCTAAAATCCTCTGTGCTGCTGGGGGACTCGTGTCGCAATTCTTGCAACTTAACTATCAAATGTAACTGTCCTCACTAACATCATCACGAGTGGACAGGTCACTGCCTCCCTCAAAACCTGCACCCTCCTCTCCTGAAATACTCTGTGCTGCAGAGGGACCCTGCTCCTTTTACCATTTCAGACTGTGATGTTATACTTTTTGCACCTCCCACATGTGGCCCTGTCCTCATTAGCAAAACTAGATGAGTGGACAGGCCACTGATCTCTTTCCAGAGCAGCACGCTCCTCTCCTGAAATCCTCTGTGCTGCTCCTATTACTTTTCAGACTGTGTTATGTCACAAATTTATGCAGCCCTGTCCTTACAATCAAGTCAGGTCACAGCCCCCCACAAGGGCAGTACACACACCTTTCCTAAAATACTCTGTGCTGCTGGAGGAACGTGCTCATTTTACCTTCCAGTCTGTGACATCACATTTTGTGCCCCCATCACATGCCACTCTCTCCTTACTGACATAGGATCACAGGTCACTGACCTCTCACATGCTCCTTTCCTGAAATACTCTGCGCTGCTGTAGGAACCCTGTCTTACCATATAGCTGCTTCCTCCACCCCCACAAGGGCAGTCCACTCTCCCTTAAAATACTCTGTTCTGCTGCACCCTCCGCTCCGATTCGTTCCTTTCCTCCTGTCATACCTCGGTCACATGCAGCCCTGTCCAGTTCAATCCTGACCCCATCTCCTGAAATACTCTGCACTGCGCCTCTCTGATGTCACACTTGTTTCCCCTGCCCAACATATCTGGCAATAATTAACACTTACATGCACCTAAACAGGGTTTCCCTGCCACAAAATCAGGGGCAATATGGCAACGTAAAAGTGCGAACTGGCGAGAATATTAATACCAGAAGGTTAATTATACAGTACGTCTCCTTCTCTCCTGCGGCATCCAGGTATATAGTAAAGATGTGATTATTTCCAAGCACCCACCCTCTGCTCCTTAAATAAGCCCCTTCGCCCACGAGGACGGCCCGGCCATCTGCAGCTCGTTCGGCAGCGACAGCCGCCGCTCCTGACATTGCGCGTCCTTGGAGTGGCAGCGAGATATCATATGCCTATCACTTTATCTCCATATCACCCGCGCTCCGAGAGTCACCATCTGACTTCTTTAAAGGCCTTTTATTCCTTGCCTGGGATCGGCCCGGCTGCTCCGCACAGATTGACTGATTTCGGAGCTTCTATTTTGGACGGACATATGTTACAATGTGCCATTTTCCGCACAAGACTATTAGACTTGCTACGAGATATTGAAACATGACCCGTTAAATTCAAAGAAATGTTAATTATATCTCAAGACTTTTTTTTTTTCTCCTTTCTTTGTGAGATATAAATGATATTGAAGCAGCGGAGAAGTAATATAATGTTCCCGCTCCAGTAATAAGAAGTGCAAATTAAAATTAATAATCCAGTTATGGTGATTGTTTTGTGCAAATGCCTCTGGGTAGAAGGATGCTCATTCCCCTCTTTATAAATAAGGAAACACCTCGATGGGGAGAGGAATGATTTACCCGCTCGTGTCTGACAAGGCAACGGCCATTTTCAACTTACAATGAAACTTTAAATAATGGAGAAGGAGCTACGCAATAGGTTTTGCCGGCGCGACCCAGGCTGAATACTATTTTGGATGGTGACTTAAAGGCAGAATCAGGTCATACTGCTGCTTGAGTGGGAAAAAGAAGAGTAGAAACCCCTCTTTCTAAATACAGAAAATTAGAAAGTATTAAAGATCCTTGTGGGTGGTGCCTGTTTTTTAAGGTTCCGCCCATGAGGAGTCACAACTTGAAGTCAATCAGTTCCAATGCAATTGCTGCTAGATAATAGCCTCAAAGATTTATTTTATTGCTCATTGAGCCATCCATATATGATAAATCATTAGATGAAAGTCATCCCACAGTTCTTAAGGGCCCAGCTGCAATTGCAAGCCTGCACCAAGTACAGTTCCATCTATAAGGCACTAGATGAAAGGCTTCCCAGTGTGCCAGCCTCCCCAAAGTCACCCTTAAGACTACTTCATATCACAATGCCAACCTCATACGTGGTCTTTATAAAAGATCTCGTGTAGCAATCATATTGCCAACCACAAAATAATGACAGCCTCTTAAAGTTCCAGCTTCTTAGAATTATTCCAAACTAGGAAAGTTTGGGTGTTTGGCTGCTGGGGCTCACAGCAATCCCAAGTATGGTGCCCTGTAATTCCCCATCAAAAAGGAGTGGTGGCCACAAATGCACACCAATAGGAAAGCCTTCTACTCATAGTGGCATCCTGATAGGTAATCCTCATTGGTCCCCAATTGCATCAACTGCAAGGCTCATTACAGTGCCCAGGGTACTAGCCCCATAATAAGAGCTTCATAACTCATCGCCTGCACTGTCATACATTTTTCGTGTCCATAGTGTCACCCACCTAATAGCCTCTTTGGCATCAGTCTCTTTTTAGCATCCATAGGTAAAAACCAGAGTGCCAAACTCCTTATAGTGCCACCATACATTTTCCATTCATGTCACTTGCTGTAAATATATAATTTTGTTACCTGACTTAAACGCCGCTGTTCTCCTGAATCAAACGCCATCTTTCTTTTGTTTTTGTGCCTCTCCGTTCCTAAGATATGGCCTTTTCTTCACTATATATAAATCTACTTTTAGCCAACTGGGCGCGGTCTTCAAGAATCCGCCCACATGGGGAAAAATTATGACCTCACCTACTTGGCTAGCAAGACTAGATTTATATACAGGAAAGAGGAGGCCGTATCTTGGGAACGGTGAGTCGCAGGAACAAAAGAAAAATATCGTCGGAATCAGGAGAACAGCGGCATTTACGCCAGATAATAAAAATTACATATTTATGCCAAGTAATAGGTCTTAGTATATCCAGAACATCAATTTCACAAAACCAATTTTTACCCTGTTCTGGTCTATATCTGACTCCTTCCGATAATCCAGAATTTAAAAAATGGATTGAAGGAATTCTCCTCTCCATATCATTTGTTTAGATCCCCCCATCACAAATATTTAAATATCCGCACCCCCCCATATATCATCAGCATTATTACCAGCCATACAACACCTCGCCGATCTATTATTCATTAAGTGTAACCAATATATAATTTAAGGCTGTAGCGTGGGGTCAGCACATTCCCCCGCATGCGACTAATATCTATAACATCTCTGCTATAGTCAGCTCCATTTAAATATGCAGTCATTTACACCATGGCAGTATATATATGAGCCGCTCCCGATTTCCAATATTCAGGCGCTACAAATTTTCTGCTGACATCAATGGTAAACTATTAAAGACAGTATTTCATTACGGGGTTTTCATCTCAAATGTTATTTACAATGCGACATACACTAAGCAGCGATATTAAAGGCAGCCATTGAAATGAGGTGCTATCTGCCTTAACAATATGTCTGTCAGCCGGGGAAGATTGTATTTAAAGATTTTATCAAGAAATGGTTCTTCTTTTTTTTTTTTTTTTGCGTGGCGAGGGTTATGTTTTGTCCATGAAATATGCATTTCATATCTCTTTCATTTCATTAACATAATTTAATTTGTACTTTGCATTTTGTGCATAATACATATTTGATTTACAAAACAAATATTTCCATTAGAAAATGAATTTCATGCAGGCAAAAAAGCAGAACCAAATGATGTATTGAAGGGAAAGAAGAAGAAATGGAATGCATTTTCTCAGTCTATTAAAAAATCTATGGCATTGACAGAAAGTGCACTCAGAGCTACATTTAAAAAATGGCGCAGATGTCAATGTATTAACAAATAGAACGGCGAATACAAATATTTCCGGGATCAAGCCAAGAATCTCTTTATTTTAATTAAATTGAGTTAAATGTCCCCACTACAATTTAATTTTTATTTCAGGATGTCGGAGTAACTCATGGCCGCCCGACGGTAGGTAAGACGGCGAGGTAATATATAAGACGCGCTGACCTTACGATGGGCGCTATAAATTATATTGTTAGAGCCTTTTTGGAAATGCAAAGTGTCCTCGCTTTATTGGGCGTCCTTAAAAGTTAAAAGGAAACACGAAGGTTTCTTTTTCTTTGGTCCTGGATGAACGTAAATCATCATGAGGGAAGAGAAAATCTGATGTGAGCAGATACAATGGATTAGTTGGAATCATCATCATCTCTCTCCCTCTGCTTGCGGTCGGTGAATGGGAACATGCAATGTTTACAGTTAGAATCTTACCAAGACTGATACATTGTAGCAAAGCTTTGGCGTGGAGACCTGATGTTTCTACACTGATACATTGTAGCAAAGCTTAGGCTTTGAAAGCGTTGAATACACTGATACATTGTAGCAAAGCTTTGGAAGTGTTGACTCTACACTGATACATTGTAGCAAAGCTTTGGCTTTGTGAGTGTTGACTACACTGATACATTGTAGCAAAAGCTTTGGCTTTAGAGGAATATTCCCAAAATAATAAGTCATCAACTATCCATGGGATTGATGAAAACTTGCTGCTTCCTTGAGGATCTGCCCGCATGGTATACCAGGAAGTCTGACATCAGGGCTCCAGAACACCAAGCCACATCCTGATTTAAGAGGAGGCGAGCATGATCGCCCTCCGTGCCATGTACTGACTACTGTCCTACCGAAAATACCAGAACGCTGAACTGGCCAGTCCCGTAGACAATGGAAGGAGCAGAGGCCGAGTGTGTGCACCTCCATTCCATTTAAGATGAGGCTGTAGATTCCCATTTTCAGAGTTCCAGAGCCTCAATCTTAAAATCACTGGGGTCCTAGTGATCAGACCCCCAGAGTCCAACACGATATCCCCTATGCTATGGAATGGGGGATAACCGGTTATTTTGGGAATAATCCAGGCTTACAGCTGCTGCTGTGTACTGTGCCCATCACGCTAGCCTCATGGCTTAAAGGGGTGTTTCAAAATACAAATTCATTTTTACTTTAAGTGCCTATTTAATGCCATAATCTAATCTATTTCCTAATATACGTTAATTTAAAAAATTCCATATCCTTCCCTAACTGCTTTTCATTTTTGTCCCCACAACTTTCTTTTTGAAGATGCTTCGATTGAGATTCCCAGTGCATGCTGGGAAACAAACAAATAATCATGAAAGGGCAGAGGCTGCGGTCACTGCTGCAACCTCTTCCTCCTCCTTTGAAACGGAGCGTCATTGGTGACCTTTGTTTCAGTGTCTCAGCTAGTCCCTAGTCTGTCACTATGAAATGTGCACAATGACAGTGCACTCGGTCGCTGGCTCAGATCAGAAGCGACGAGCCGGAAATAGATCATGTTGTAAGATTATTACCCAGCTTGCAGAGAGCAGCACTGCCCTCCCAAGAAACGTTACTTACTTAGGAGGCGATGGTCTCTGCACCCAGGTATTCATCTTACAACGTTCACTGACAGTGCGCTCTGTTGCCGGCTTTTTACTACTGATCTGATCCGGAGAGAGAGCTCACTGGCACATTGCAGAGTGACAGATAAGCCCAGACCCTGAAACAAAGCTTACCGATGAGGCACTGGGATTCTCAAAGCGCTATCAAATAGGAAGCTGTGGGAAAAAAAGAAAAAGCAGTTAGTGTAGATAGGGAAGGATAGGGAATTTTTAATTAAAGTATATTAGAAAATGGATTAGATTATGACATTAAATAGGCACTTAAGATGAAAATTAATTTGTATTTTGGACCACCCCTTTAAATCTTGTTTCACTGACAGTCTTCGATCAATTAATAGGTACCATCATTGTTAACATTTAGAGTCAGATAGATTGCATCAGGCCAGGACAGAGATTTGTGCTCCTGCAGTGTAGAGACTGTTCACATTAGCATCATGGTGTCCAGGTAGATAGCAACGTTTTGCTGGATATGTTTTTGAGCAGTTTCCTTTGGGTTTCTGGCATTTTGACAGCAAAAATAACACTGAGGTCTGCACTATGTTTGTCGTCACAAATATCGGACGCCACTTAGCTTATCTAGAGTGTAAACATGTTAGCACAGAAGTATTCCATCTGTACCTGCATGTACACTGTGCCTGTAAAGAAGAACGTTCCATTCACTGACTCACTGACTGCAAACAGAGATCTTGAAAATGCATTAGAAACATTCATTCTACAATGATTATAAATGAGCCTTCTCCCAGAAGAAAGGAAACGGTCGCTTGGAGGTGGCTAAAATGTAAGTCAATGATGAAGGGAAAGTTCCTCCAAAACAGCAGTCAATAGAAGGGGGTCTGGTTTGGATAATATTTTTGGCCATTGACTAACAGGGTAGCAATCTCCACAAGGTGGCGCTAGTTAGATAGCTTTGTTGCCTTCCTGGAGAGAGCAAATTTGCATGTTTTTTTTGCCAGTAAGAATCCATAATCAGAGCCAAGACCCCCTAAAAGCCTACATAAAGATTCAAAGGGTTCATGCTAAAGTCCCCGATGCCATATGGCCGGTATTCAGTATGTCATCAATGTCCGACTGATGGAGGATCCAATTGCTGCAAACTCAGCACAAATTGCAAAAATGTAGGCACTATTGTTGGGCAATCCAAAAACGGGACGTTTCAGACAGATTCCATGAACTTTCGAAACATTGGATTAAAGGAGCTAATCCGAATGCAAAACGTAAGGACAGCGAGAAGCGCAGTGTGTGATCCTTATTGTTCACCAATGTGCCGCTTTTAAAGTTCCCCAGATGAACACTGGACCCTATGATCCGTTTTTGACCACCTGGTTGATCAGTTGGCAACTAGAGATAAGGGAATTGATTTGTAGGACTCGGGTCCAGCGGTCAGATCAGTGCTCCATGGCTATGGATGGGATCCCAGCAAATCGCCCCTACTAGCGGACTCCCCAACTCCTCTTGAGTAGGCGGCCTGCTGCTGTGACTTCGCGACCGATCCCAATTTCCAGAAGATGTCACCACGGTCGCTCAGCCATAGAAGAAGTCTCATTTATCGCCTGCAGAGGTGGAGACTCAAACCCAATTGTCTGGATGAGCAAAGCTAAAGGGAGCATTTACAGGGGGCATTGGTCCAAGAAGATGATCAAGCAGGAACAACAGCAACCAATGTAGGAGAGCTGTAATCCACAAAGAAGCAGAGCTGAATTTGCATAGCAGATTTAATGTAGCAGAGCTATTGACAGGGGATGAACTGCAAAAGACTTAGCAATGAGGAACCCGAAGTAGCAGAGCTGAGCTTAAGATGAATATTCTGGGCAGAGCTGGCACAGCAATATAGCACATGGGAAATGGTTTAGCAGAGCTGCATTTGTAAGGAGGTTCTAGACAGACCTGGTATGGTGATGTAGCAGAGCAGACCCGGCACACAAAAAACGGTGTAGCAGAGCTGATTTTGAAATGAGGTTATAGGCAAAGCTGACACGGCAATATAGCAGAGCAGACTTGGCAAAGGTGTACTACAGCTGAGTTTGTATAGAGGTTTTAGCAGAGTTGGTATGACGATGTAGCAGAGCAGACTTGGCAACGGTGTAGCAGAGACGAGTTTGTACTGAAGTTTTAGGCAAAAGGGACACGCTGATGTAGCAGAGCAGACCTGCTAAACAGGAAATGGTGTAGCAGAGCTGAGTTTGTACAGAGGTTTTAGGCAGAGCTGATATGGTGATGTAGCAGAGCAGACTTGGAAACAGTAACTGGTTTAACAGTTCAGTTTGTAATAAGCGTCTAGGCAAAATTATAAGTGTTGTGGCTCAGCGGACTTGGAAAATAGTTAATGGTGTAGCAGAGCTGAGTTTGAAAGGAGGTTCTACACAGAGTTGATGCAGACCTGTGCCAACTAAGATTTCAAGCTGCATTTGGCCACTTGAGCGAGGCGAAACGGCACGGTAGGGGGACATCACAGGAACGAGTGGGGACACTGAGGCAGAACAGAACCAATGATGGAGGACAGAGAGCTGGGTGATGGATCCGGGACCGATAAGTGAAAAGAAGGAAATGGAAAATTATGGATTTTGGCCAAGAACTTCAAATTTTATCTCTGACATTTACAAGAATCAGCTCCAATAACAATTTTGTTCAAAGTTCGCAAATCCTTTAGTTCTAGTTTCGCCGGTAGGGGAAAGTGTCCAGCTCAAGAAAATAGGTCATGGCTCCTTTAATGAAACTAAAGTTTAAAAATGGCTGCCAAGAAGCGCAGGCTCCTTCCACGTAATGGGCCTATGGGAGTACTTAGCCACCGGACGCTTATGACACCGCTGGCTCATTGAGCATTAAGCAAAATATCAGTATTATTATCCGAGCATCATTTATAATGAAAATGACTGATTTGGGATAGGAAAATATTTTGGCAGCCTCCTATCATTAGACGACCCATCTGTAGCTCAGTGAAAGGTGCATTTCAAAAAGACTCTCACGCTTTAATGCTCAAAATGGATTTTTTTTTTCCTCTTCCTACATGTATCGTAGCAGATGTTCCCTTCCCAGAAAAAGAAAGTTAGCACAAAAGACTTCCAGATGCGATTCTCTAAGTCCTATGTTCATTTTTTTTTTTCTTTCTTTCTTTTTTTTTTTTTTTTCACTTTTGTTTTATTTTTCCTTTTTTTTTTTTTTTTCTCTTTAAGTGAGCAAATTATTCATTGCAGCTTGAAATTATTAATCATCAGCGCTGGTGATTTCTTAAATAGCTAAGGATTATTTAGAAGTAGTAATCAACGTATTAAATTAAACATATTTGACACCAATGATACTCATTTAGAATAACAATAGGCAGAGACGACGACAAAAAAAGGGAAAGATCTGAAAAAAAAAAATAATAATAATATGCGAATGTTGTCGATGACAAACATTTCATTTCTGGGGAAAATGGCATTGAGAGAACAGCCTCTCTGGGAAAGGAGGTTTTTTTGTTTTGTTTTGTTTTGTTTTATTTTAACAAACATCCATCGGTTTTCGAAAAAAATATATTTTGAATAGAGTCCGCATTCTTATAGAAAAAAAATATAGAATTAAAAAAAATATTTCAATGACTTGACCCTTTAAATACAAAGCTCCTGCAATTTTTTATTTATTTATTTATTTTTAAATGCAGGGAATATTTTTTTTTATTTTTTAAAGCATATGGGCCAGCCTTGGACTTGTGTTATTTTATTGTTACTGCCTGATAACGTTTAATGGAAATAATACAACAGTGCCAAAGAATTTTAATTATTTCTGTGATAAAGTTATATGTTCGGCCTTGGGAAAAAAAAAAAAAAATGGAGATAATGCCGGGACTCATTATTATTCCCAGTGTGTTTAAACAGACGACGCAGAACGCAAACAAAAGCAGATGAAATTTGAAAAGTATTATCAATACGCCAGATAGCAGATGCCCTTTCCAATCAGAACAAGCATATCTTCTATTGCAACTTTATGGCTGAGTAGCTTATTCATTTCCATTAGAAGGTTGTTCGTTTCTAAAATATGTAGATGCTATCTGGAAAACCAACCAACCAGTCGGCATATTCTGCTTGTTTAGCTAAATTTATTATTACGCGCAGGCGAGAGCCGAGGTGCATTATAAAAAAAATAAATAAAAAAAAATAATGAAAAAAAAATATAGGTTAAAAAAAATAAAATATTCATATTGTGTCAAGGTCGGCCTCCTCCGTGACCTTAGAAATAACGGGAGAGGACTCCATTTAATTTGCCTTTATTAATCAACGTCTGACAATTGGTCCTTTAACAAGATACTAATTATTCCAGGACATTTTTAGTGCTATATGTAAAAAATTTCTGATTTTTATCCTTTTGGCGCATCCTGGCGGAAGGCGGCTCATCCTCGGGTTTACAATTTAAATTTATGTACAATGTAAAGCGATTGTGTATTTATTGTGTGCCGGGAGTTGAACAGGAGGTCATCCTTAGTTTTGTATGTACAATATATATATATATATATATATAATTATTATATATAATATGGGAAAATGAACAGTAACCACTACACCAGATACATATACATACATATACAGTATATATATATATTGCTGGTGTATTGGTTACTTTTCATTTTCCCAAATTGGGGTGGCGAGGGTTAGTTAAATATATAAAAAGGAGCTATAAGCGCTGCAAAGTTGCTGTAGTAAAATGGTTAACAAATAAAAAAAACTGAGAGATCATGTTACGGATTTTATTATCGACCGCGCTGTTTTTTAAGGAGAATTTTAGGAAAGCACATTGAGGGCTTATGCTAAGGAGTTATTAGAATGGATTTGATCCAAGCTGCAGTACAAGGTTCAGCCACGTGTATATCTGTGGCACTGCACATTTTGTGCTTCTCTTTGGGTGGTTTCCTGGTAAGTTTTTACAAAGTGCCCAAGAGAATTGACTCCGGCGCCATGTTATTGGAGACTTCTGGATGGGTCCTATGGTGGGAAGTAAAGTCTTCATGATCAAAAAGTCTCCCAGCCTCATAGAGGATGGGTAAAGTCTGAGAGAAAGAGGGATCCACCCAAGAGTTGAATCAGTGAACCAGAGTTAAACCTCTGGCAAATCACAAGATGGCAAAATGAAAAGCCACTGCTAACCGTTCACCTACGCCAGGGGTGGGGAACCTCAGACTCCAGGGCCATTTACAGCCCTCGAAGATCTTTTATCAGGCCCCAGAGCAGATTCTCAGGGACCGCTTTCTTGGGCAGGGGGGAGTATGTTTACAACCAACTCATTAATTTCTTCTTGCTCTGTTAGCACACACGCACAAAGTGTTCACCACTGAACACTGAAGGGCATGCAATGAAAGATTACATCCTGATTCTGGCACCGGTTTCAGGACGTACTTTGTGGGCGGAGTTTGTACAGCCCCTGAAGGATGGTATAAATATCCAAATGGCCCTTGGCAGAGAAAAAAAAAAAAAAAAGATTCCCTATGCTGTACTGTACCAACCAAAGACTTCAAAGGAAGCTTGTTACTAGGTCCTATTCGCTTTTAGAAAAAAAATTAAAAATCCGCCATATGGACCTTTTTATTTAGGGCTTATACTTATGATCTTTACTAAGAAGGCATGGCTCATAGGATCCTCTGGGGCATCTCTTTAGGTTGCTCTGTATAATTACAATGTGAGTACCACCTCCAAGGAAAAGTTAAACTGTATGGCGGCTTTAAAAAAAAAAAAAAACTCACGGGAGCAGTAGGAATAAAATTAGAGCAAAAGAACAGACAATTTTGACCTGTTGACGGGTCGTCTTTAAATAAAAGATGTACTTCATATTTGCCAACTTTTAGCCACCTATGTTGCGTGCAGCTAGCAAAGTTTGTCCATAACCACACCAGTTATCACCTCTCCACACCTCCTTGAATGAAAAAGTCTCCTGGAAGGGGTCTTGAAGATTTGGTGACTTAAGTGCACGGGAGGTTTCCACTTATTCTAGGAGCCACCTCAAAAGTCCAATAAGAGTTAGCAATTATTTTGTGCTTCATGCTTGTCAACTTTTGAACAGTGGCTTCTGGGAGATCAAAGTGTGTGAGCCCATCGACAAGATGAACTATCTCAGATGGGATCCAAATAAACCTCTTTTTGTCCACACTATCCAAAGAAAGATGTCAAATGCATGGGGCAGTTACTTATTTCTCAGAAGTCATTTATGACCACTGTAAGATTGCACTTACTGAGTGTATTGGGGGACACTCGCTTGGCACGGGATTAACGTTGTCAGGCACGATTTTTCATACAAAACAGTCAATACGGTTTATTAAAGTGTCATAAACCGGCTTTGCATAGTTCATATTATACATTTCATGAAACACAACAGGCACCAACTGGTGATATTAACTTGCAGCTTTATCTTAAACACTTCATTTACGGCTTTGACTCACGGACACTAAACATGCTGGACCTCTCACTTTGCCCAGTTACCATGGGTGTCCGTACGCCGTACAGTTCACCAATGTTCCAAGTCCCATACAGCACATATGACACGGGGTCGCGGTTTCTAAACACGCTGCACCTCACTTCGTTCAGTTGCCGTGGGAGACCACACAGTTCATAGACTCTCACAAGCACCAACAGTCAATGGTACCTTAAGGGAGCTCCTGCTCCACCTGCTGACTCCTCGTCAGTCCTCTCTCCTGGGGAAACTGCCTTTACGGGGTTCACCAACTTGCCTGGCCAGCACACAGTCAGTCAGTCCAGAGCCACCGAAGGACGATAGCTTCCCCAACACAGACCTTCCAGAACCATAGTCTTACTGTGTGCTATTCAGGACATCCATCCCACATGGGACCGTCCAACACACTGGCATGTGCTCTTCAGGATTCCTACTCCCAGGAAATGCAACACAGGTTGTGCTCTTCAGGAAGCCTACTCCCAGGTCTTCCAACACAGGATACCCAGTGTGCTATTCAGGACGTCCATCCCACATGGGACCGTCCAACACACTAGTATCTGCTCCTCAGGATTCCTACTCCCAGGAAATCCAACACAGGAACCGCACATGTGATCTGTCCGGGTGCTATTCAGGACCTAGTCCAACACCCCAGGCATATGACCTGTCCAGGTGCTATTCAGGACCTCGGTCCAACACCCCAGGCATGTGACCTGTCCGGGTGCTATTCAGGACCTCGGTCCAACACCCCAGGCATGTGACCTGTCCAGGTGCTATTCAGGACCTCAGTCCAACACCCCAGGCCACCAGGTCTGAAGCCCAACCATGTGCTCTTCAGGACTCCTACTCCCAGGAAATCCAACACAGGCTTCCAGGACCTTGCACCATTAGCATGTGCTCTTCAGGACTCCTACTCCCAGGAAATCCAACACATACTTCCAGGACCTTCACCACTCAGGTCCAAACACTGGAACCACAGAGGAACATGTGACCCACATCCTGGTCACATTATATACCCTTAACCACTCCCCTGGGTGGGAGTGTGGATGTGTGGCTAGTTTGTCCCCCCATCTCACACAACTAGCCTAGTAAGTCTCCCTTACAACTACACCATACATATACACACTCTTGAGGGACTACAGGTCCCAGAACAACAACATTGCATCAGACTTACCATGCAGACTCCTTCTGCGACACATATCGGCCATTCACAACACAGCCAGTCACTGTTTCACCACCATTATAACAACAGATATGCCTCCATGCACATCCCAAAAAGCACACACAGCGCCCCCTAGCTATCACAGTGGTCACTGCATCACACCACCTTTGCCCCATATGTTTGCCCTTGTTTTGTCACTTGTTGGTTTGACTCACCAACGTGTGCGTTGAATGGAGGATGTGACTGCCTAAGAGAGGCATCCATCACCCATAGCCTCCCAATGGAAAAACAGTCTATGCTATTCTGCTACTACACGCTGGCTACATGGAAGCCAAAAGGTCACACACTTGGTCACCGCTTGACTGATGTTAGTTGGACTCTGTCCTTCTGGCCACTGTCTAGCCGGTATGAGGCAACAACAGAGAAACCCTATGCTAAATAAGTACAGAAACTTCTGAGAAATATTCAACTCCACCATATATTTTTAACCTATAACCTTGACAAGGGGGACACAGAGGCATGTCTGTTTGGAGTAGGGGTTCATCTAAGATAAGTCATCTTGTCCACTGGCTCACCCAGTTGGATCAAAATAGAAACAAAGAAATCCGAGTGATCTACCACCTACATGCAACCCTTAAAAAGTTGCCAAGTATGAAGTAAAGTCCTATTGTGGACCATCAGTATCTGGTACTTCAGCCAATCAAAGACACAGCGGGGGGGCTGCAATATGCACAGCTAAATGAAAGCCCCCCCATGACTGTGGTGCCAAGGGGAGTGGGAACATTTAAAGGCAGTGCAGTGGGATTGGTTGAAAGGGGACAAAGGAGGGGGCGGGTGTTTAGGCTGAGGAGGGTGTGGATATAAAGAAAAGTGTGTGGTTAGGGACAGTACATGTGGCATTAGAAGGGAAAGAAGAAAGAAAGAATACGTGCTTACCATGGCCACTGTAGATTCCATGCTGTCGCAGCTGTGGGACATTGCCCAGTCAAGAAGGGGTGGCTGGCTGGAGGACCAGCTTGCGATGCTTCTTGGAGCACAAGGAACCCAGGGCACCAGGACACGGAGGACCCGGCCACCGGAACGTCTATCGCCTGAGGCAGGTACGCGCAGTAGACGCCGGCCACGGAGCCCCTTCGGGGACCCTTCGGCCGGCGCTGCTGGCGTGGGTGGACAGACTAGGGCTGCGGCGGTGCAGGCGCACCCTGAATCGATGGCTGCACCTGGTGTGGCCATGGATGTGGGACGCGTGGCAGCAGTGAGGAGAGGCGGCAATCAGAGACGGGGTGCGGCACGGACGGTGGCTCCGGCGCCGACGAGGAGGAGGAGCAGGAATGGAGCGTCGGCTCAGCAGCGGCGCGGAGATGTGTGCACGGCGGCGGGTGACCCTGGACCAGATGCTGGGGGGGTACCTGGCAGGTCCGGTGCACTAAGCAGCAGATCGGCGGGCAGGCGGATTCCTGGCACTCAGCCTGGCCCTGTGACGGCGGCGGTGCGCAGACGAAGTTAGCAGGAGGCTCTGCAGGAGGGCAGGCATGGGGACAGACAGGCGGCTGGCAGGTTGAGGTCAGCAAGGAGATCAAGGAATAGATCATCTTCTCCTGCTTCGGTCCCCCCCGGTGACGAGGAGGCTGGGGGCACGGGCCGGGGGCAACAAAGCGGCGCAGAGGATTCCGGATCCTGCAGTGACCTGCGTGACTATCGGGAACCACTGGATTCTGGAAGCACGGCTGGTGGGAACACAGCACCTATGCAGCCTATGTGTGAGTATAGTCCTTGTACGCCAATTAGTGGGGTTCGGTCGGGGGACTTAGGGGATAACTGTGGTGCGGCTGGTAATTTTGGGATTCCCGGGGTGAGAGAGCTTTTGTCAAGTATGTCACAGATTTTGAGGAGGTTGGATGGGGAGGGCGCAGATAGTTTACGGGCATCCCCTGTGGGAGCGTGGTTACCCGCTTTGGGTCAGGGTTCAGTAGGGCCTTTGGGTTCGGACATGTTGAGTGGGTGGGAGCATTCAGCGTCGGGTGGGGTGTCAGTGGCTATACAAACTGGAAAAGATAAGGCTGATATGGTTAAATTGGATGATAGGGCAAGAAGGGAGGTTTACTTTTGTTTTGAAGGGCCTTTAGGCGCTCATTTAAAACAAGAAGTAAAGGAAAAAATTTGGAAGGATGAATATGTGGAGATTTTCTCCCTCCTTCCTTTGGAGAAATTTAATCTAGAAAAGGGAAAAAAGGATGATAGCAGAAAAGAGGAGGAGGAAAAGCGTAGGTGGCGTTTGATTCCGCAGACATTCGTAAACTGTCAGCAGGCGTTTGCTATTTTGGCAAGCGTTATTGGTGAAAAGTTTCCGGGAAATTGTTCTGGTCTTTTCTGTTACTTTGATGCTATTGGTGAAGCATATAGGGCGTACGGTGGACTGGCGTGGCTGCGGTACGATGAGCAATTTAGGCAAAGGAAGGCGGTTAGGCCTGAGATAAAATGGGAACAGAAGGACATAGGGTTGTGGTTGAAAGTTATGGCACCAACGCGGTTTGGTCAGTCCTTTCACGGGGGCGGAGGGAGTTTCGGGCAACATCCGGGACAGGGAAGTGGGGGTCAAGGGACTCAGGGGACGAAAGACAAAACGGGGACGTGTTGGCAGTTTAATGACGGCCAATGCAAGTACGGTAGCACTTGTAAATTCAAGCATGTCTGTTCCCACTGTAATGGGGCCTCACATGGAGCGGCCAAATGTTTTAAAAAAGCAAGGGGGAGACCTGCCGTGGGTTGGGGTCAAGGGAGTGACACCAGTGAAGGTTCAAAAGATGGCCCCCTATCTAAATAGGTACCTGGATCGGTTAAAGGCGAAGTTACTTTTGGAGGGTTTTTCTGAGGGTTTTCAGATTCCTCATCCTATGCATGAAGTCCCTTTTTCAAAAAAGAATCTGAGGTCGGCTGATATACATGCAGACGTAGTTACGGCAAAATTGGCGAAAGAGGTGGAGTTAGGGCGAATGGCAGGGCCATTTAGTTGTTTGCCGGGGGAGGGAGTGATTGTTTCGCCTTTAGGGGTTATTCCAAAGAAAGAACCTAACAAGTTTCGTTTGATTCAACATTTGTCATACCCTAAAGGGCTATGGGTTAATGATGGCATTTCGGAGGAGCTGTGCTCCGTGGTATACACATCTTTTGATGTGGCCGTGCAATGGGTACGTAGGTATGGCGCTGGTGCATTAATGGCTAAGACAGATGTTGAATCGGCTTTCCGTTTGCTTCCGGTTCACCCCGATAGCATTCCTCTTTTGGGTTGCTTTTGGAATGGTGGTTTTTATTTGGATAGGTGTTTACCCATGGGCTGCTCGATTTCTTGCTCACTGTTCGAGTCTTTTAGTACTTTTATGGAGTGGGTTGTGCGGGATGTTTCGCAGGTTCCTTCAGTCATCCACTACCTGGATGATTTTTTGTTTGTCGGGCCACCAGATTCATTAGTGTGTAGGAATTTGTTGGCTACCATGGAATGGGTGTCGGGACACTTTGGTGTTCCATTAGCGCAGGAAAAGACGGAGGGCCCTTGAACGGTGTTGAGCTTTTTGGGAATTCTTATTGATTCGGAGAGGATGGAGTGCAGGTTGCCCGAAGATAAGTTGTTGTCTCTCCAGCAGGAGGTGCTGAGAGTTGAAAAATTGCGCAAGGTTTCATTGAAGGAGTTACAGTCATTGTTAGGTCATTTGAATTTTGCATGTCGAATTATGCCTATGGGTAGAATTTTTTCCAGGAGGTTATCCAGAGCAACTGCTGGAGTGCGGTCGGCGCATCATTTCATTCGATTGAATAAAGAGCATAGAGAGGATTTATTGGTGTGGAGGCATTTTTTAGAAAATTATAATGGAAGGTCTTTGATTCTACAGGAAGAACTTAATGATTTTGATTGAGAGATTTTTACGGATGCGGCGGGCAGTGTTGGTTACGGCGCCTATTGTGGAGGAAAATGGAGGGTTGGCGTTTGGCCCGATTGGTGGTGTAAAAATGGATTTACAAAAAATTTAGCGTTGCTGGAATTGTTTCCAATTGTCGTTGCTGTTTTTATCTGGGGCGACATGTTTAAAGATAGGCGGGTGCGTTTCCATTGCGATAATGCCAGCGTGGTGGCGGTGATTAATAGCCTTTCCTCTTCCCCGGTGATTAGATTGGTTCGGGAGCTGGTGTTGCGGTGCCTGGAGTTGAATACATGGATTTCAGCTGTTCATGTACCCAGCGTTCAAAATTCTATTGCGGATGCTTTGTCTCGTTTGCAGTGGGGACCATTTCCGGGAGTTGGCACCAGACGCAGAGGAGGAAGGAACAGGATGCCCTTCACATTTGTGGCAGATTGTTGCGGACGAGGCGGTCGGTTGATACAGGCCTCGGTGTCGGGAAGGACATGGTCAGGTTACGAATCGTCGTGGCATATGTGGGAGCAGTGGTTGGATCAGTTGGGTACGGTAGTGTCTGATAGTGATAAGATAATGGCGCTTTTGTTATTGATAGGGTCAGCGGAGGAATGGGGTTGGTCAGTGTCAAAGTTGACAAAATTTATAGCTGGTGTGGCTTTTGGTTTTAAGCTTCAAGGTTCTCTGGATGTTACGAAGGATTTTTTGATATGACAGGCATTAAGGGTTTTTTGTAAAGGATCCTCGACTTGCGATAAGCGCAGGCCCATAACTTTTGGGATGTTGGAACGTTGGGGGGGGGGGCTTTGGGGGAGATTTGTAGTTCTCATTTTGAGGCTGTTCTGTTTCGCCTGGCCTTTTCTTTGGCCTTTTTTGGGGCATTGAGATTAGGGGAGCTGGTGTCCCCTAAAAAGGATTTTGCCGGGGGCTTGTTAGCTGAGGACGTAGAATTTTGGTCAGGGGGTATTTCCTTTTGGATTAGACGTTCAAAGACTGATCAGCTGGGCAGGGGAAAACGGGTGGTGTTAGGGAAGGTGGTGGGTGGTTTGATGTGTCCACATCATTGTTTGGAGGATTATTGGGGATTGTGGTATGGTAGGTCCGGTCCACTGTTGAGGCACCGTCAAGGGGAGTTTTTGTCGCGGTTTCAATTTACGGCGGTGTTGAAAAAAGTCTTAGTGTTGTTAGGTTTTGACCTCTTTTTCTTCGGGTCACACTCATTTAGAATCGGTGCAGCGTCGGAGGCGGATGGTTTGGGTTTGGGTGCGGATGTGATAAGGCGTTTAGGAAGATGGAAGTCTAACCGATATTTGTCATACATTCGGCATTGATGGGAGTATCACGATGCGGGGTGGGATATTTGTGATTTTGGTATTAATTGTGGTTGTATTTTGCAGGTCAGACTCCTCTGTTGGCTTGGATATTTGGACATTCCTTCGTTCATTGGGGTGCGATTCGGGCTGATGTTAGGCAAAATGGGAGGCAACTGGGTTTTTGCAGAGATACTGTGGTTGTTCGTTGGTTGGGATTTCGGGGGAAGGTTGTGGCGCAGGTTGTTGGGTGAATTTGCCCGCGCTGCTCGGTTGGACCGCTGTTGTGATTTTGCTTTTTGCTCCCTCTAGTGGTCATTAGTGATTTGACTCTGGAGCGTCTGTCTTTTCCTATATCCTCACCTGGGCCGTTAGTTCAGGGGCGTTGCTATATAAGCTCCCTGGACCTTCAGTTCAATGCCTGGCATCGTTGAAATCAGAGCTAATCTGTTGTGCTCTTGTCCTCTGATCCTGGTTCCTGTTTTTCAAGCTAAGTCTGCTTCTTTGCTTTTTGCTTTTGTTTTGTTTGGTATTTTTGTCCAGCTTGTTCCTATCTGTATCCTGACCTTTGCTGGAAGCTCTAGGGGGCTGGTGTTCTCCCCCCGGACCGTTAGACGGTTCGGGGGTTCTTGAATCTCCAGCGTGGATTTTTATAGGGTTTTTGTTGACCAGATAAGTTATCTTGCTTTATTCTGCTATTAGTAAGCTGGCCTCTCTTTGCTGAACCTGGTTCATTTCTGTGTTTGTCATTTCCTCTTACCTCACCGTTATTATTTGTGGGGGGCTTGTATCTTGCTTTGGGGTCCCTTTCTCTGGAGGCAAGAGAGGTCTTTGTTTTCTTCTCCTAGGGGTAGTTAGATTCTCCGGCTGGCACGAGTCATCTAGCGATCACCGTAGGCATGATCCCCGGCTACTTCTAGTGTTGGCGTTAGGAGTAGCTATTTGGTCAACCCAGTTACCACAGCCCTATGAGCTGGATTTTTGTATCTTGCAGACTTACACGTTCCTCTGAGACCCTGTCCACTGGGGTCATAACAGTATGCCAGGCCAGTATTAAATGTTTAATGCATTGCAGAAGTGGGATTATAAGAAAGAAAATTTTGAGTTTTTTTTTTTCCCTCTCTCATTTTTTTTTTCTTTTCCCCTTTACCTCAGAGTGGCTTAAGCTTGCTGCAGACATGAATGTCCAGACCTTGATTACAAGTGTGGACCAGCTTGCCGCTCGTGTGCAGGGTATACAAGATTATGTTACCAGAAATCCTAGGTCTGAACCCAAGATTCCGATTCCTGAACTGTTTTCAGGAGACCGATTTAAGTTTAGGAATTTCAGGAATAATTGTAAATTATTTTTGTCCCTGAAACCTTGTTCGTCTGGAGACTCTGCTCAACAAGTAAAAATTGTTATTTCATTCTTACGGGGTGAACCTCAGGATTGGGCTTTTTCGTTGGCGCCAGGAGATCCGGCATTGGCTGATATTGATGCGTTTTTTCTGGCGCTCGGTTTACTTTATGAGGAACCCAATCTTGAGATTCAGGCAGAGAAAGCCTTGCTGGCTATGTCTCAGGGCCAGGACGAGGCAGAGGTGTATTGCCAAAAATTTCGGAAATGGTCCGTGCTGACACATTGGAACGAGTGTGCACTGGCCGCTAATTTTAGAAATGGCCTTTCTGAGGCCATTAAGAATGTTATGGTGGGTTTTCCCATTCCCACAGGTCTGAATGATACCATGTCCCTGGCTATTCAAATTGACCGGCGGTTGCGGGAGCGCAAAACCGCAAATTCCCTCATGTTGTTGTCTGAACAGACACCTGATGTGATGCAATGTGATAGAAAAACCGCAAATTCCCTCATGGTGTTGTCTGAACGGACACCTGATTTGATGCAATGTGATAGAATCCTGACTAGAAATGAGAGGAAAATTCATAGACGCCGGAATGGCTTGTGCTACTACTGTGGTGATTCTACACATGTTATCTCAGCATGCTCTAAACGTATATCTAAGGTTGTTAGTCCTGTTACCGTTGGTAATTTGCATCCTAAGTTTATTCTGTCTGTAACTTTGATTTGCTCACTGTCATCTTATCCTGTCATGGCGTTTGTAGATTCAGGTGCTGCCCTGAGTCTTATGGATCTCTCATTTGCTAAGCACTGTGGTTTTATTCTTGAACCATTAGAAAATCCTATCCCTCTTAGGGGTATTGATGCTACGCCATTGGCAGAAAATAAGCCGCAGTATTGGACACAGGTTACCATGTGCATGACTCCTGAACACCGCGAGGTGATACGTTTTCTCGTTCTACATAAAATGCATGATTTGGTTGTTTTGGGGCTGCCATGGTTACAGACCCATAATCCAGTCCTTGACTGGAAGGCTATGTCAGTGTCTAGTTGGGGCTGTCGTGGTATTCATGAGGATTCCCTGCCTGTGTCTATTGCTTCTTCTACGCCTTCGGAAGTTCCGGAGTACTTGTCTGATTATCAGGATGTCTTTAGCGAGTCCAGGTCCAGTGCATTGCCTCCTCATAGGGAATGTGACTGTGCAATAGATTTGATTCCAGGCAGTAAGTTTCCTAAGGGAAGACTGTTTAATCTGTCGATACCTGAACATACCGCTATGCGTTCATATATCAAGGAGTCTCTGGAGAAAGGACACATCCGTCCGTCTTCTTCCCCTCTTGGTGCGGGATTCTTTTTTGTGGCTAAAAAGGACGGATCTTTGAGGCCTTGTATTGACTATCGGCTTTTAAATAAGATCACTGTCAAATTTCAGTATCCTTTGCCGCTGTTGTCTGACTTGTTTGCCCGGATTAAAGGTGCCAAGTGGTTTACCAAGATAGACCTTCGTGGTGCGTACAACCTTGTGCGCATTAAGCAAGGGGATGAATGGAAAACCGCATTCAATACGCCCGAAGGTCATTTTGAGTACTTGGTGATGCCTTTTGGGCTCTCTAATGCCCCTTCAGTTTTTCAGTCCTTTATGCATGACATTTTCCGGAACTATCTGGATAAATTTCTGATCGTTTATCTGGATGATATTCTGGTTTTTTCTGATAATTGGGACTCGCATGTGGAGCAGGTCAGGATGGTCTTTAAAATTTTGCGTGAAAATTCTTTGTTTGTCAAGGGCTCAAAGTGTCTTTTTGGTGTACAGAAGGTTCCCTTTTTGGGGTTCATTTTTTCCCCTTCTGCTGTGGAGATGGACCCAGTCAAGGTCCGAGCTATTCTTGATTGGACTCAGCCCTCGTCAGTTAAGAGTCTTCAGAAGTTCTTGGGTTTCGCTAACTTCTACCGTCGTTTTATCGCTAACTTTTCTAGCATTGTGAAACCTTTGACGGATATGACCAAGAAGGGCTCCGATGTGGTTAATTGGGCTCCTGCTGCCGTGGAGGCTTTCCAGGAGTTGAAACGTCGGTTTACTTCGGCGCCTGTTTTGTGCCAGCCTGATGTCTCGCTTCCCTTTCAAGTTGAGGTGGATGCTTCAGAGATTGGAGCAGGGGCCGTTTTGTCGCAGAGAGGCCCTGGTTGCTCTGTTATGAGACCTTGCGCCTTTTTCTCTAGGAAGTTTTCGCCTGCGGAGCGAAATTATGATGTGGGCAATCGGGAGTTGTTGGCCATGAAATGGGCATTTGAGGAGTGGCGTCATTGGCTCGAGGGTGCTAAGCATCGTGTGGTGGTCTTGACTGATCACAAAAATCTGATGTATCTCGAGTCTGCTAAACGCCTGAATCCTAGACAGGCCCGCTGGTCATTGTTTTTCTCCCGTTTTGACTTTGTTGTCTCGTATTTACCAGGTTCAAAGAATGTGAAGGCCGATGCTCTTTCCAGGAGCTTTGTGCCTGATGCTCCTGGAGTCGCTGAACCTGTTGGTATTCTTAAGGATGGTATTATCTTGTCAGCTATCTCTCCAGATCTGCGACGTGTGTTGCAGAGATTTCAGGCTGATAGGCCTGATTCTTGTCCACCTGACAGACTGTTTGTGCCTGATAAGTGGACCAGCAGAGTCATTTCCGAGGTTCATTCCTCGGTGTTGGCAAGTCACCCAGGAATTTTTGGCACCAGAGATCTGGTGGCCAGATCCTTTTGGTGGCCTTCCTTGTCTAGGGATGTGCGGTCATTTGTACAGTCCTGTGGGACTTGTGCTCGAGCTAAGCCTTGCTGTTCTCGTGCCAGCGGGTTGCTCTTGCCCTTGCCTGTCCCTAAGAGACCTTGGACACATATCTCCATGGATTTCATTTCTGATCTTCCGGTGTCTCAGGGCATGTCTGTTATCTGGGTGATATGTGATCGCTTCTCCAAGATGGTCCATTTGGTTCCTTTGCCTAAACTGCCTTCCTCTTCCGATCTGGTTCCTGTGTTTTTCCAGAACGTGGTTCGGTTGCACGGCATCCCTGAGAATATTGTGTCAGACAGAGGATCCCAGTTCGTTTCCAGATTCTGGCGATCCTTTTGTAGTAGGATGGGCATTGACTTGTCGTTTTCGTCTGCTTTCCATCCTCAGACTAATGGACAGACGGAGCGAACTAATCAGACTTTGGAGGCTTATTTGAGGTGTTTTGTCTCTGCTGATCAGGACGATTGGGTGACCTTCTTGCCGTTAGCTGAGTTTGCCCTTAATAATCGGGCTAGTTCCGCCACCTTGGTTTCGCCGTTTTTCTGCAACTCTGGTTTCCACCCTCGTTTTTCTTCGGGTCATGTGGAACCTTCTGACTGCCCTGGGGTGGATTCTGTGGTGGATAGGTTGCAGCGGATCTGGAATCTTGTGGTGGACAACTTGAAGTTGTCACAGGAGAGGGCTCAGCGCTTTGCCAACCGCCGCCGCGGTGTGGGTCCCCGACTACGTGTTGGGGATTTGGTGTGGCTTTCTTCCCGCTTTGTTCCTATGAAGGTTTCCTCTCCCAAATTTAAACCTCGTTTTATTGGTCCTTACAAGATATTGGAAATTCTTAATCCTGTGTCCTTTCGCCTGGATCTTCCTGTGTCGTTTGCTATCCACAACGTGTTTCATAGGTCCTTGTTGCGGCGGTACGTTGTGCCTGTGGTTCCTTCTGCTGAGCCTCCTGCTCCGGTGTTGGTTGAGGGCGAGTTGGAGTACGTGGTGGAGAAGATCTTGGATTCTCGTCTCTCCAGGCGGAGGCTTCAGTACCTGGTCAAGTGGAAGGGCTATGGTCAGGAAGATAATTCCTGGGTGGTCGCCTCTGATGTTCATGCGGCTGATTTAGTTTGTGCCTTTCACGCCGCTCATCCTGATCGCCCTGGTGGTCGTGGTGAGGGTTCGGTGACCCCTCACTAAGGGGGGGTACTGTTGTGATTTTGCTTTTTGCTCCCTCTAGTGGTCATTAGTGATTTGACTCTGGAGCGTCTGTCTTTTCCTATATCCTCACCTGGGCCGTTAGTTCAGGGGCGTTGCTATATAAGCTCCCTGGACCTTCAGTTCAATGCCTGGCATCGTTGAAATCAGAGCTAATCTGTTGTGCTCTTGTCCTCTGATCCTGGTTCCTGTTTTTCAAGCTAAGTCTGCTTCTTTGCTTTTTGCTTTTGTTTTGTTTGGTATTTTTGTCCAGCTTGTTCCTATCTGTATCCTGACCTTTGCTGGAAGCTCTAGGGGGCTGGTGTTCTCCCCCCGGACCGTTAGACGGTTCGGGGGTTCTTGAATCTCCAGCGTGGATTTTTATAGGGTTTTTGTTGACCAGATAAGTTATCTTGCTTTATTCTGCTATTAGTAAGCTGGCCTCTCTTTGCTGAACCTGGTTCATTTCTGTGTTTGTCATTTCCTCTTACCTCACCGTTATTATTTGTGGGGGGCTTGTATCTTGCTTTGGGGTCCCTTTCTCTGGAGGCAAGAGAGGTCTTTGTTTTCTTCTCCTAGGGGTAGTTAGATTCTCCGGCTGGCGCGAGTCATCTAGCGATCACCGTAGGCATGATCCCCGGCTACTTCTAGTGTTGGCGTTAGGAGTAGCTATTTGGTCAACCCAGTTACCACAGCCCTATGAGCTGGATTTTTGTATCTTGCAGACTTACACGTTCCTCTGAGACCCTGTCCACTGGGGTCATAACAGACCGCCCGCCGGATATACACTCACCGGCCACTTTATTAGGTACACCATGCTAGTAACGGGTTGGACCCCCTTTTGCCTTCAGAACTGCCTCAATTCTTCGTGGCATAGATTCAACAAGGTGCTGGAAGCATTCCTCAGAGATTTTGGTCCATATTGACATGATGGCATCACACAGTTGCCGCAGATTTGTCGGCTGCACATCCCAAAGATGCTCCATACAAGGCAGGATGGATCCATGCTTTCATGTTGTTTACGCCAAATTCTGACCTTACCATCCGAATGTCGCAGCAGAAATCGAGACTCGTCAGACCAAGCAACGTTTTTCCAATCTTCTACTGTCCAATTTCGATGAGCTTGTACAAATTGTAGCCTCAGTTTCCTGTTCTTAGCTGAAAGGAGTGGTACCCGGTGTGGTCTTCTGCTGCTGTAGCCCATCTGCCTCAAAGTTCGACGCACTGTGCGTTCAGAGATGCTCTTAGGCCTACCTTGGTTGTAACGGGTGGCGATTTGAGTCACTGTTGCCTTTCTATCAGCTCGAACCAGTCTGCCCATTCTCCTCTGACCTCTGGCATCAACAAGGCATTTCCGCCCACAGAACTGCCGCTCACTGGATTTTTTTTCTTTTTCAGACCATTCTCTGTAAACCCTAGAGATGGTTGTGCGTGAAAATCCCAGTAGATCAGCAGTTTCTGAAATACTCAGACCAGCCCTTCTGGCACCAACAACCATGCCACGTTCAAAGGCACTCAAATCACCTTTCTTCCCCATACTGATGCTCGGTTTGAACTGCAGGAGATTGTCTTGACCATGTCTACATGCCTAAATGCACTGAGTTGCCGCCATGTGATTGGCTGATTAGAAATTAAGTGTTAACAAGAAGTTGGACAGGTGTACCTAATAAAGTGGCCGGTGAGTGTAGTTGTGGTGCATTTGAGAGGGAACGACTTGGGGTCTAAGCCGGTGAGGGAGTTGATTTGGGACATCCGGTTTGACTTTCTGAGATTGTGGGTATCTTTTCCTGGGATGGTGACGGTTTGGTCAGATATTGTGCCGAGAAAGACGTGGAGGGCAGCACGTTCTTATAAGGGTATTAATAGGGCTCGGGTCAAGCTGAACAGGGCGGTGGGAAGTTTTGTTTCTCGGAATGGGGGCGTGGTGGTTCGGCATTTGGAATTGGAAGATGGGGTGGGGAACTTTTGGAGGAAGGACGGTGTTCACTTAAACGATATATGTTTGGACTTGTGGGCGCTAGCCATATAGGAAGGAGTTGAGCGAGCAGTGGCGGTGGTGGGGCACTCGCGAGCCTGAGGTTGTCAGGGCTGCTCGTGGTTGGCGGGGGGGTTGGGTTCTTGGAGTTGATGTTTTATGGGGTTGAACTGGCTTCGGTTTACGGGCTCTTGACGGGGTGTTTACCTCGGGAGCTTTTGGAGTTTGTTTGCCCGGAAACGGGTTACATGGTGCCCTCGAGCTGGTGGTTACGGCTGAGGGTAAAGAAGGTTAGGTTAAAAAAGTTTGTGGGGGGGCTTTTGCCCATGGTGTGCCAGTTTTGTTAGCTCCAAGAACCCTCCCCTTCAAGTTTTTACACAATTGTATAATTAGTGTTATTAAGTTTGTTTTGTTAATAAACGGCCGCTGTGGCCAATTTATCCAAAGGAAAAAATGGTCATGTGTTAATTTGTTCAGTAATAAGTTTTGGTTTTATGGGGAATTTGGTATGGTGGGTTTATGATGTCATGAGAGAGAAGGACCAATCTTGGCGATACGCAGTCATGTGTTATGCACTGGGCTGCCTCAGTTTTGGTGCAGTCTCCCCCCCAAAAAAGGGAGATTCAAATTGTCACAAAGTGGATATACGTCAGTTCTGTTAGTTTGTCGTATATCAGTCAGCCACGTTCTGCCACTTACATTGTGTTGTGTTATACACTGGCCCTGAGTTTTGGTGCAGTCTCCCCCCCAAAAAAGGGAGATTCAAATAGTCACAAAGTGGATATAAGTCAGTTCTGTTAGTTAGTTTGTCGTATACCAGCCAGCCACGTTCTGCCACTTACATTGTTTTGTGTTATACACTGGCCCTGAGTTTTGGTGCAGTCTCCCCCCCAAAAAAGGGAGATTGAAATTGTCACAAAGTGGATATACATCAGTTCTGTTAGTTTGTCGTATATCAGCCAGCCACGTTCTGCCACTTACATTGTGTTGTGTTATACACTGGGCCTGAGTTTTGGTGCAGTCTCCCAAAAAAAAAAGGGAGATTTAAATTCTCAACAAGTTTATATACACCTTCTACCTTGTTTTACAGTACCATATAACGGTTGTTATTTTGGTTAGATTTTCCCAAAAATGAGGAAGTCTGGTGGAAGAGGCCGTGGGCGGTCATTGCCAGCTGGTACTGATGGTGGTAGTGGTGGTGGAGCATCTGGTGGTAGTGGGAAAAGCAAAATTGCACCTAAGGCTGGAGGTGTTGAGCCAGCGTCATCATCTGGCTACACAAGGCCTCGAAGGCTCCCTTATCTTGGAGTAGGAAAACCGCTTTTAAAGCCAGAGCAGCAGGAAAAAGTTTAGGCTTTCCTTGCTGACTCAGCCTCTAGCTCTTTCGCCTCCTCTTCAGAAAGTTCAAAATATAAAAGCAGCGAGTTGTCAGTGGATGCTCCCGGTCAGGAACAAGACGTTTCCTTGTGTCCTTCACCCAAACCAAAAGTGAAGGATGCGTCAGGCGACACTACAGGTTACTCCATGGAGTTCTTAACACATACCGTGCCTGGGTTAGAAAGGGAAATTGTTAACTGCCCATTACAAGATAAATTGGACATGGAGTGCACTGATGCACAGCCACAGCTAGATTATTATGCTGTTCCATTGACTCAGATCACTACATTGCCCTCGCAGTGTACTCAGCCAGAATCTGACCCTGATGAGACTATGGTGCCCCGTCCCGAACGCTATAGCACCTTACACGGTGACACAGAGGAAGGTGCACATGACATTGAAGAGGAGGTGATAGATGACCCAGTTGTTGACCCAGATTGGCAGCCATTGGGGGAAGAGGGTGCCGCTGCCAGTAGCTCAGAAGCAGAGGTGGATGATCCGCAGCAGCCATCTACATCGCAACAGCTGTCATCTGGCAGGCCCGTATCAGGCCAAAAACGTGTGTCAAAAACAAAAACAGTTTTAGGACAGCGTAGCCATCCGGTGAAAGTAGCACAGCGTGCAATGCCTGAAAAGGTATTCGATAGTAGGAAGAGTGTAGTGTAGCAATTTTTTAACCAAGATCCGAATGATCAGTCAAAAGTTATCTGTAAGAAATGCTCAAAGACCTTTAGCAGAGGGAAGAATCTTCAAAATTTAAATACAACGTGCATGCGTAGACATTTAACCAGCATGCACTTGCAAGCCTGGACTAACTACCAAACGTCACGTACCGTTGGTGCACCTGCTCAGAATGAAGGTAGTCAGCAACGCTACATTGCTTCCCTCACTGTAAGCCCACCGGTTAGGACACCACCAGCAGCAAATGTGGAGGTATCGTCGCAAGGCCAAAGCAGTCAGGGAATCACAAGGTTATGGGTAGGAAACACTGTATGTAGGCCAACATCAAGAATACCATCACCAACCCTCTCTCAATCCGCCATGTCCACCACCACCACCGCTAGTTCCACCATATTTTAAACAAGAACACCACATAAATTGCAGGTGAAAAAGAGGCATAAGCAAATTTATAAAAAATGTATATTTACTTTATTGAACATAAATAAAAGACAAGACTAGGAAATTCATTAAAATACTGAAGGCATAAAGAACAGGAAATAAATATAGCTGCAAAAACTGCACCATCTTAATACTATCCACAATAAGTATTAGAAAACCCACATTATGGAACTTACTGGTCTATAAATGTAGGGCATACCACTGGACAGATTAGATTCCACCCTCTAGCAATGGGCTATAATAAATTAAGAGGATAATCCATATGTATATACTGCTGAATGGGTGGTAACTTAGTACTATACCAACCAGAATCCTATAAGGCTAACATAATCCGGAATGGTATTCTATCATGTTCAAAGTATAGCGTGCAGGCAAGTCCGCTGATGTAAGTATAAGACTCACAGCTAAAAATCAGTATTACTCACATAAATGTGTATCCTGTCCTGGGTGTCTGTCAGTAACCCCGACAGCGCCGTTTCGCCATCATGGCTTCCTCAGATAGGGGCATGTGCTTCTGGTTGGCATAGTACTAAGTTACCACCCATTCATACATTTTTTATAAATTTGCTTATGCCTCTTTTTCACCTGCAATTTATGTGGTGTTCTTGTTTAAAATTTGCTGTTGGAGGTGGCTAGTCCACGGCTGGATTTTTGTTATGCAGAAAATGTTAACACAGAGGGGGAATAAATTCCTATATCAGTTATATATGTTTATAAATAGTTGAAAAATAAATAGGATAAACCCCCAGTGAGAACAAGTAAAGTGAGTGGAGACCACTCATATAGGCAGTAAGGACCAACCACCAGCGCTAAGGACCCAACTCCAAGAAACTTGAATGGCAAGAGAATACTTATTTTCACAATGATACTTTATTGTAATGGTAATAACATATTTATTGTGCACATGCTGGAAAATTGTATAAAAACATAAAAACAAAGAGAAAAAAATCAGCAATAGTATATATATATATATGTATAACAACCACAATAGGTATAAGGTGCACCAGTAAAGGAAGGGTTAATCTCAGGACTCTTAACAAATCAATAAATAAAAATGTAAAACCGTAGTGAATCACAAGTGCTAAAAGGATGAAAAGATAATATGAAGTGTACAAATGACACCAAATTAAGAGTTACATTAGATGACCCATAGTGTAACAAATTATATGGCCAAAACGCCATACAAAAACACCATACAAAAAAAGAGCAATGTGCTGTAAGTGCCAGAGTAGGCAAACTGCAATTTAGTGCAAAGGACAATGATTTGTAAGGGAGTTCCTGTACCTTAATGGCGACAACGAATCCAAGCAAAGCGCACCCCGACACGTGTTTCGGATATAGAATCCTTCGTCCTTAGCGCTGGTGGTTGGTCCTTACTGGATTTTTGTTATGTATAGTTCCACCATATGCAGCTCTCCAGTCCAGCTCACCCTACAAGAGAGGAAAAGAAAGTACTCATCCTCTCATCCGCGTACACAGGGTTTGAACGCCCACATTGCTAGACTAATCTCGTTAGAGATGATGCCCTACCGGTTGGTTGAAAGCGAAGCTTTCAAAGACCTGATGGTCTACGCAGTACCACGCTATGACCTACCCAGTTGGCACTTCTTTGAAAGAAAAGCCATCCCAGCCCTCCACCAGCATGTCAAAGACCGCATTGTCCATGCACTGAGGCAATCAGTCAGTAGAAAGGTGCACCTCACAACAGATGCATGGACCAGTAGGCATGGCCAGGGACGTTACGTGTCCATCACGGCGCACTGGGTTAATGTGGTGGATGCAGGGTCCACAAGGGACAGCCATAGTGGGACAGTTCTGCCTAGCCCACGGTCTAGGAAACAGTTGGCTGTAGGCATTCGCCACCCCTCCTCCTCCTCCTACAGAAGCGAAAGCTCGTCCACAGAGCGCAGTAGCATGACCACTCCATCCGCAGCTGCCAGTGTTGCACACAAGGTGTCCCATTATCGAACAGCTAGTGGTAAGCGTCAGTAGGCTGTGTTACAAATGAAGTGTTTGGGCGACAACAGACACACCGCGGAAGTACTGGCCGAGTACTTGCAGCAACAAACGCAGTCATGGCTGGGCAGTGTATATCTTGAGGCAGGCTAGGTAGTCAGTGATAACGGAAGGAATTTTATGGCCGCCATAGCCCTTTCAGAACTGAAACACATACCTTGCCTGGCTCACACCTTTAACCTGGTGGTTCAGTGCTTCCTCAAAAATTATCCGGAGTTACCAGCCCTACTCCTGAAGGTGCGAAGACTTTGCTCGCACATCCGGCGGTCGCCCGTACACTCCAGCCGTATGCAGAACCATCAGCAATCGCTGAATATTCCCCAGCACCGCCTAATAATCGACGTTGCAACAAGGTGGAACTCCACACTGCACATGGTTCAGAGGCTGTGCAAATAGAGGAGTGCTGTAATTAATTTCTGGGAGTATACACATACACGGGCAGGCACTTGGATGGCGGACATGGAGTTGTCTGGTGTGCAGTGGTCGAAGCTACAAGACCTCTGTAAAGTCCTTTAGTGTTTTGAGGAATGCACACGGCTGGGTAAGTGCAGACGACGCCATCATAAGCATGAGCATCCCACTAATGCGTCTGCTGATGCAAAGTTTGACGCACATTAAGGAGCAGGCGTCTGCAGCCGAGGAGGAGGGAAGCCTTGATGACAGTCAGCCATTGTCTGCTCAGGAAACTCACCTGGACAAGGTGGCGGACGAAGAGGAGGAGGAGGAGGATGATGGGGACGAATATTTATGGGAGGAGGATGCTTCTCAGGGGGCAATAGAAACTGGTGGCGTTGCAAGGTCAGGTACAGGGTTTTTGCGGGACACAAGTGATGTTGATTTGCAAGAAAGTGCTCCTCAACCCAGCACAAACAGTGAATTGACACCAGGAACATTGGCCCACATGGCTGAGTATGCTTTGCGCATCCTAAAAAGGGACCCCCGCATTAGCAAAATGATGACCGATAACGATTATTGGTTGGCCTGCCTCCTGGATCCACGATATAAAGGAAAATTACAAAATATCATGCCACATGAGAACCTTGAGCAAATATTGGCTACCAAACAAGCAACTCTTGTAGACCGTTTGGTTCAGGTATTTCCAGCACACAGCGGCGGTGATGGTTCTCACACGAGCCGAAGGGGGCAACATGGCAGAGGTGTTAGAGGTGCACAAATCCTAAGTGGCGTTGGACAGAGGGGTTTTATGACCAGCATGTGGAGTGATTTCACAATGACCGCTGACACGACAGGTACTGCTGCATCGATTCAAAGTGACAGGAGACAGCATTTCTCCAGTATGGGTACGAACTACTTTTCCTCCCTTATCGATGTTCTCCCTCACAGGTCATTCCCCTTTGATTACTGGGCATCTAAAATAGACACCTGGCATGAATTGGCAGAATATGCATTACAGGAGCTCGCTTGCCCTGCTGCTAGTGTGCTATCAGAAAGAGTCTTCAGTGCTGCTGGTTCAATACTGACCGAAAAAAGGACACGTCTGGCTACCCGAAATGTTGATGATCTAACCTTCATTAAAATGAACCAATCAAGGATTTCAAATTATTTGGCCCCAACTTCCCCTGCTGTCACGTAGCTTGCCTGAAAAATGTCTTGCTTTTGGCCTCCTCTTACTGACTGCTCCAATTCCTCAATTTGCAGCTGCTGAATGTCCACCATAGGCCATTTTTATACATCCCTAAATGGGCTGACTCCCCCCACAGGGCCCGTGGTCACCACCTGGCGCAAGCACCCATGCGAGTGCCGTTTGCCTGGACCGTTACTGGCACAGGGTCCCTCATAGTACAAAGAAGTGTCTCTGACGGTGGTGGTGCACAACCAACGTCAGACACACCGTCATAATATGAGGGGCCCTGTGCCAGTACCGCCACCCACGAGAGAGTGTTCCCCCAGCTCAAACAGTGCTCTACCACTTGCAATACTTACCTCTCCCTGCTCCACCACTGTGTAGTCTGGGCTGTTAAATCCTTCAATGGCACTGCAATACAAATTTGTTGAAATGATAGATGATAGTTAAAATATACAGGGGCCCTGGCCTCCATTTAGACCAGTTAATACTTTGCGCCTACTATCACTGTCTGCTACTCAGCAGAGGAGCCCACCCCTGTACCTAGCTATGCCACCTGTTTATTTATGAACAATTTTTTGGCAGACATTTAGCCCACTTTATTATTTGGGCCTACTAACTGTGTCTGCCGCTCATTACAGTTGTCCTCCGCTGAAGAAAGCAATGCCGCCTGGTTAGTCCTGTTACCAATTTTGAACTGCATTTAGGCTACTTTATTATTTGGGCCTACTAACTGTGTCTGCCCCTCATTACAGTTGTCCTCCGCTGAACAAAGCAATGCCGCCTATTTAGTCCTGTTACCAATTTTGAACTGCATTTAGCCTACTTTATTATTTGGGCCTACTACACACGCTACTAACTGTGTTTCCTCCTCATCCTGCCCATTGCCCAGCCACTGCTAGATGAGTCTGCTGGTACATTGACCCAGACCACTACATTCCCCTTGCACTCTACACAGCCAGAATCTGACCCTGCTGAAAGTCAGGTTCCCCTTCCCGCACACTATACCACCTTACACGGGGACAAAGAGGAAGGTGCAGATGAAAGTGCAGGTTCCTTCATCAGGTTGGGGGGGCATAATCGTTGGCGACGTCACTGGCACAGGGCCCCTCATAGTACGCAAAAGTGTCTCTGCCGGTGGGAGGCGCCACCCGCCATCAAACACACCGCCATACTATGAGGGGCCATGTGCCAGTGCCAATGCCAACGAGTGGGCCCCCCCTGCTTGCTCAGGATTACAGCACTTGAAAAGTTGAAATACTTACCTCTCCCTGCTCCACCGCCGTGACGTATTCTGCATTTCCTGGGCCCACGAAAATCTTGAGCCAGCCCTACCCCCCCACAACTTTAGCCAAATGACCCCCAGTTTTCAATGCCTAACTATTATTATAAAGTAAATTAAGATTGACAAGCTTCAGTAATAAGAATTGATGTTTTTGGCATTAAAATGGGCACTGAAGGTGTTTTCCTGTCCTCCACTCACTGCCGACTTTGATTCCCCATTGACTTGCACTGGGTTTCTTGTTTCAGTCGGCCCCCAACTTTACGCAATAATCGGCCGATTTCACCCGACCCGACTTTTGACAAAGTCGGGTTTCACGAAACCCGACTCGATACGAAAAAAGTAAAAGTCGCTCAACTCTACTTGCCAACTCACCTGGAACATCCAGCAGGCTCCCAAAATTAGGCAAGACCTTAGAGATTTCTGGAAGAGTCACCAAATCTTCCTATGTCGAGCATGCTTGATACCTTCCAGAAACCAATTATTCCTGAAGGTTTCTTCAAGGAGTCAGGGTATGGGGCATGGAGGAACAAGAACAGGCACAAGGAGTCCGGCTTAACAAGGGGTGTCCACCTTCGGGGATAACTTTCTTTTTTATTAATATACATGAATTTGTGGCTAAAAATAATTAGGTTTCATCAAAAATTATTCAGTTTTTTAGTTTGTGGTGCTTTTACTGGCTGTAGAATGAGTTATCTGAGAACCTTTTGTCCTTCGAATTTGTCTTTTTTCTGAACTCCAAATAATAGAGTAGTTTATGGAAAAAGGGAGTAACATGGCTTTGCACGATAATCCTCCCGAAAAGTCAGCAAAATATTACATTGGTACTGGTGGAACCAAAATGTTTCCAGTGGGAATTTTTAGCTTTCTAGGGGCACTGGCAGTATGTTCTTCATTTTACTTTTGAGGGTCCATTAGATTGGTAATGTTTGATGGAACAGAGCCCTTAATTCGGCACATGGGATAACATCGTTTACGAATATATATATGTGTATACAGGATAATTAAGGAATGGGTTGTGCATTTATATCGAGAGGTTCCCGGTCCGGTCATGATCTAAATAGCAGAGACTTGACACCCGTCCAGCCTCCAGCCCAGCACTAATCCCATTGATCCCGTATATTCTCTTTGTCAGGTCATCTGCATTGATATTGTTAGGATGAATCAAATAACATTCTTCAAACCATTCAGCACTTTCTATGATCCCACGTTCCACGACTGTTTTTTCTTTTATGAAATAGTAAAATCTCATAAGCCTCTTTGGCGAAGACAAGGTCAAAAAAATAAAATTTCGTTTCCATAAAAAGTGTCACAAGATATCCGGCAAATGCTCAAACAACAAATTGAAATGAAAGAGGGGGAGGGGAAATAAAATACACAAAAATGTGTATTTAGAGGAAGCTTAACATCATAAAGGGTTGAGGCAAATTTCTGGAATTCCTCTCCTCGCACAAGTACAGGGGAGGCCTGGAATAGCTTAATTAAAGGAGACATTGTGCCGATAATATTATTTTAAAGTGTTCCCTCTTCAAAAGAACTAATAAAACACGATCGCTGCTCATCCGAAAACTAGTTCTTGTTTTTTTTTAAATAAAATACCACTTGGTGGCGATGTTCTATTACTGTCTGTAGCAGCATGCATTTCAGTATTTCAACACAAAGTAAGCACAACATGACTGTTCAAACCAAGCATAGCAGCTCAGTGCACTCTTGGCTTGGCTGAGAAGTTCAGTGCACCTTCTCAACTTCATTTTTGCTAATCCTCTTTGCCTCATGTAAAGTCAGAGCTGTCAATTAAAGAGGAGGAGGGTGGAGATAGAAAACAGGTATGTGGGGAGGTGCATTGTGCTGCTCGGCTACACCCAGGGTGCACTGAACTCACATGCTTGGTTTGAGCGTCATTTTCTGCTGACAAACGCCAGACTTTAGTCATTCTCGACAGATGCATAAGCATATACTTACAGGTGCAGGTCCCACCTCTCGGACCCTCACTGTTGAGGAGAACAGACGCCAACTGATGGTTCAAAAACAAATGTTTCAAGTATCAGAATGAGAAGTAGCCATGCTTTGAAGTTGGCAAACAGTGATAAGCGAATCCCTGTTTTCCCAAAAGGTGAAGGCTAATGATGGGTGAGTGTGCTCGTCACTGGATCGGGGTGCTCAATCGAGTATCAAGGAGTGCCGAGTATCGCCTGGTGCTCACGTCCCCGTAAGAAGCTCATTTGAATCATCTGAGCCACTGAATACATCGCTTGTAGAGTACAAATCTCCCAGAAAAATGCTTGGTACTTGGGTCTAGCAGATTCGAGCTTCCGACCCACTTGATTTGAGAACAGAGAACTCAAGCAGTTTACTCCTCGATCATCACTATTGAAGGTTCCAGTGGACATGCCATAAATGCCTACAATTGGAATACCCTTTTAACTCCTGTTACGTGGTGGGTGTTTGTATGGGCATATGCCCACAACCCATAGGTATGAATTAAAATACTTAATTCACTCTTCAATACATCTATGATGTTACATCTATGGAAGTTGCATCAAGTAGAGGTGACAATTTTCTCTAGGATCCAGAGTTGACCATGGCTTCCATCAAGAGCGAGCAAGTTCAAGACATGGAAAATGACCAATCATCCCTGTTCTTCATCCGATCTCCAGTGGCTTTTTCTCCTTTCCTTGACCTCTTCAAGCTTATTTCAGGATCAAGTCCCTCTTTTCTCCTTCAGTCCAATCATCGCCATCCAGATTTCACCTGGAAAGTGGGCACTCCGCCATTGCTGGGCTCTTGGAAGATACCAGTGTGTATCAGTTTGCCAAAATGAAAACTCAATGTACGACTATTTCTATTTGACGCTCTGGATATTTAGCCAATCAAAATTTTCCCTTCCCAGGAAGCTGAAATAAGAGATACTGCAGTTTCATCCCCCTCCTCTCCCTTTTTCAAAATTTGTTTTACTGCTTTGCACTTCATTGATTTTTGTTGTTATTTTTTGGGGGTACCGAGAACAGCCTCCCACAGCAGGTAGTGATTAAAGTGCCTGTGTATACTTCTACACAGGTGGGTAACTGGGTGACTAGAGGACTGAGCTGCATAAAATAAAAATGGCCGAGTCCGATTGCCTTTTCCAAAAGAGCAGCTCTGCTATTGTAAAACACAAAAATAAGTATTGTCCAGATTTAAACAACAGTTTTTATCTGGATGGACTGGCCCTTTAATTTACACATTCCTTTGTGTTTGGCAGGCTGTGCACTCCCTCGCCCCCACAACCTATAATAAATTATTTAGTTTGTCTTGCAACAGGTTTGCCCTATTCATTTAGCCTTGAACATTTATTAAACAATTCTCGAAGTGACGTTTGTGCTTCTCCTGTCCTTGTGCAGGTTCCTGGGAGAAAACTTTAAGATTAAAGTATAAAATAATTTCATTAAGTAGAGAATGCGGAGAACAAAATCGGCCACAACTTCAGATTAAATGCACATTAACGCTCGAGTATCCACTCCTCGCTTTTACAGGTTTGTGCCGAGTGACCGGTGCCAAGTTTACCGTGAAGACTCTGGACGTAAAAAAAAAAAAACCCATAAAAATATTGCTTCGTACTTTACAGGACCCTTTAAAACAATAAACTAGAAGCATTTTTCACTTTAAAAAAATGTATGCTTAAAGGCAAACTGCAGAAATTTCTAAAAAAAAAAAACTGTTGTAAAAACAAACATGAATCAATCATCAAAAGAAATGTAATTCTAAACAGAAGTGACAATGTTTTGTCCAAGATCCAAAAAAAGCAGCTCATAAAGTCTTCATTCAATGTGCATTAGTCAACAGAGGGTGACAGCGAGCTCAAGATAAAGAAATGGGGTTGATTTAATGTTGAGGTACCATTTACATCTAGATAGCCTTTTAGGATATATGGTGATATTTGAGGCTATCATAATACCTAAAAGGTAAAACAACAGCTTAAATGCCTAAAAAGTAAAACAAAGCTGTCATGAGTGTGTCATGTCCTCTTGGGAGATACATGGTTAGAAGATCACTACGCATTGCGAATCGCAGATCTTCCATTTAACTTGTGCGTTTGTGTCCCACATGAAATAGATTAAGTTTCCTTTGGTGCTGAGGAGGTTAACGACCCTTTCTATGCTGGTCAGAAACTAGCAGCTCTGTTATCGGCTACTTCTGATCTGGTCATTTCCTCTCCCTATAAAATGTGGCCAGACCTTCTCTGTCTTGCTAGTGAAAGCTTTGCTTCCTAGCTCCTTGGAGATGATGTGCTGAATTGGAGAAATGTTGCTATTGGAGATTGTTCCATGCCATTTTTGGGAGTATGCTTTCCTCATTGTCCTATGGTTAGTACATTCCTATCCTTCCCTATATACCTTTTCACCTTTGGTGAGTGTTTGTATGTTTGTTGCTTTTTGATATACCCGTTTTGTCTTAGTATCTTGTTTACATTACATTTCTGTCCCATGCCTCATGGGGTGGCGGAGGCGAGAGATCAGGGTTTAACAGGAGCATAGTAAAGGTCAGAGACTCTGGCCTCTCTACCTTCAAGAGTATCCCCGAGACAAGGATAGTTAGGGTCCCAGTTCCAGGGACAGTATGAGGCCTGTTGTGAACTCTGTTTTCGGGCTCCCTCTTGTGGTCACAGGTGGTATTGCGTGAGTTTTATTTTTGGGCTCCCCCTGGTGGCTTTGTTTGTTATCTTGCGGGTCTGTGGCTGGATCAGCTACCTCGTTATTCTCTAGGGAGGTTCCTATTTAGCTCTGCTTCACCTCCACTTGTTGCCGGCTGTCGATGTATTCAGTGCTATTCTGATTACTCCTGACTATCTTGGTTTTCTGTCTCTTCATGAGAAGCTAAGTTCTGTTTGATTATTTTTTGCTCATCTGTCTGCAATATGATTTCTGTTTATGATGAGTTTAGTCCAGCTTGCTAATATGTGATTTCTTGCTGCTGGTAAGCTCTGGGGTACGGAGTTGCTTCCCCCGCACCGTTAGTTGGTGCGGGGGCTCGAGCAATCTCTGCGTGGATATTTTGAATAGGGTTTTTCATTGACCGCACAGTTCTCTTCCTATTTTCTGCTATCTAGTGTTAGTGGGCCTCATTTGCGAAATCTATTTCATCTCTGCTTATGTGCTTTCCCCTTAACTCACCGTTAATATTTGTGGGGGGGCTTTTCTATATCTTTGAGGTCATTTCTCTGAGGCAAGTGAGGACTTACTTTCTCTCTAGGAATAGTCAGTTTCTCAGGCCGTGACGTCTAGGATTTCCAGGTAACGTTCCATGGCTGCCTATAGTTGTTTGTGGATAGGATCAGGTTGCGGTCAATTCAGTTACCACTTCCCCAGAGCTAGTCGTCGGTTTAGTTTCTTAGCTAGTCCGATTTGCGATCCTTGCCACTAGGATCATAACAGTACAGCCGGCCATAAAGTGTTAATTGCATGGCAGAAGCAGGAGAAGAGAAGCCTTGAGTTTTTTGGTTTTTTTTGTTTCTGTGTGTCTAGCTGCTGTGTGTCTAGCCTCTCTCCTCCTCTTAATCTTGGTGTGGCTCTGAGTTCAGCTGCTGACATGGATATCCAGAGTTTGGCCTCCAGTGTAGATCATCTTGCTGCAAGGGTACAAACTATTCAGGATTTTGTTGTTCACAGTCCTATGTCAGAGCCTAGAATACCTATTCCGGAGTTGTTTTCTGGAGATAGATCTAGGTTCCTGAATTTTAAGAACAATTGCAAGTTGTTTCTTTCTTTGAAACCTCGTTCCTCTGGTGATTCCGTTCAGCAAACTAAGATTATTATTTCTTTCTTGCGCGGCGACCCTCAAGATTGGGCCTTCGCATTGGCGCCAGGGGATCCTGCATTGCTCAGTGTGGATGCGTTTTTTCTGGCCCTTGGATTGCTCTATGAGGAACCTAATCTGGAGAACCAGGCAGAAAAGGCCTTGCTGGCTCTCTCTCAGGGTCAGGATGAAGCTGAGGTGTATTGTCAAAAATTTCGGAAATGGTCGGTGCTTACTCAATGGAATGAGTGTGCCCTGGCTGCAAATTTCAGAAAAGGTCTTTCTGAAGCCATTAAGAATGTCATGGTGGGGTTCCCTACGCCTGCAGGTCTGAATGAGTCAATGACTCTGGCCATTCAGATTGATCGGCGTTTGCGGGAGCGCAAACCTGCGCACCATTTGGCGGTGTCTTCTGAACAGACACCTGAGTCTATGCAATGTGATAGAATTCTGACCAGAACTGAACGGCAAAATTATAGACGGCAAAATGGGTTGTGCTTTTACTGTGGTGACTCAGCTCATGTTATCTCAGCATGCTCTAAGCGCACAAAAAAGATTGATAAGTCTGTCACCATCGGTACTTTACAGCCTAAGTTCATTTTGTCTGTTACCCTGATTTGTTCCCTGTCATCTTACCTGGTTATAGCTTTTGTGGATTTAGGTGCTGCCCTGAGTCTGATGGATTTGTCATTTGCCAGGCGCTGTGGTTTTGTTTTGGAGCCTTTAAAATTCCCTATTCCACTAAGGGGAATTGATGCTACACCATTGGCTATGAATAAACCTCAGTACTGGACGCAAGTGACCATGTGCATGACTCCTGTTCATCAGGAGGTGATTCGCTTTCTTGTACTGCATAATTTGCATGATGTCGTCGTGTTGGGTCTGCCATGGTTGCAGACTCATAATCCAGTCCTGGATTGGAAAGCAATGTCTGTGTCAAGTTGGAGTTGCCAGGGAATTAATGGCGACGCTCCTGTGGTGTCAATTGCTTCATCCACTCCTTCTGAAGTCCCTGCGTTTTTGTCGGACTACCAGGATGTATTTGATGAGCCCAAGCTCAGTTCTCTACCTCCTCATAGGGATTGTGATTGTGCTATAAATTTGATTCCTGGTAGTAAGTTTCCTAAGGGACGACTCTTCAATTTGTCAGTGCCGGAGCATGCTGCTATGCGGAGTTATATAAAGGAGTCTTTAGAGAAAGGACTTATTCGCCCCTCCTCCTCCCCTCTTGGTGCGGGGTTCTTTTTTGTGGCTAAGAAGGATGGTTCCCTGAGACCTTGTATTGATTATCGCCTTCTAAATAAGATCACGGTCAAATTTCAGTATCCTTTGCCATTGTTATCTGATCTGTTTGCTCGCATTAGGGGGTCTAGTTGGTTCACCAAGATAGATCTTCGTGGTGCTTATAACCTTGTGCGTATTAAGCAGGGTGATGAATGGAAAACTGCATTTAATACGCCCGAAGGCCACTTTGAGTACTTGGTGATGCCTTTTGGACTTTCTAACGCTCCTTCTGTCTTTCAGTCCTTCATGCACGACATCTTCCGCGAATATCTGGATAAATTTATGATTGTGTATCTGGATGATATTCTGTTTTTTTCTGATGATTGGGAGTCCCATGTTAAGCAGGTCAGGATGGTGTTTCAGGTCCTGCGTGCCAATGCTTTATTTGTGAAGGGCTCAAAATGTCTTTTTGGAGTCCAGAAGGTTTCTTTTTTGGGTTTCATTTTTTCTCCTTCCACTATTGAGATGGACCCAGTCAAGGTTCAGGCTATTCATGACTGGACTCAGCCTACATCTGTTAAGAGTCTTCAGAAGTTCTTGGGTTTTGCTAATTTTTACCGTCGCTTCATCGCTAATTTTTCTGGTGTTGTTAAGCCTTTGACGGATTTGACCAAGAAGGGTTCTGATGTTACTAATTGGTCTCCTGCGGCTGTGGAGGCCTTTCGAGAGCTGAAGCACCGGTTTTCTTCTGCTCCGGTCTTATGTCAGCCACATGTCTCTCTTCCTTTCCAGGTCGAGGTTGATGCTTCTGAGATTGGAGCGGGGGCTGTTTTGTCGCAGAGAAGCTCTGATGGCTCTGTGATAAAGCCATGTGCTTTCTTTTCAAGAAAGTTTTCGCCTGCCGAGCGGAATTATGATGTCGGTAATCGGGAGTTGTTGGCTATGAAGTGGGCATTTGAGGAGTGGCGACATTGGCTCGAGGGAGCTAAGCATCGTGTGGTGGTCTTGACTGATCACAAAAATCTGATTTATCTCGAGTCGGCCAAGCGGCTGAATCCTAGACAGGCTCGTTGGTCGTTGTTTTTCTCTCGTTTTGATTTCGTGGTCTTGTACCTGCCTGGTCGAAGAATGTGAAGGCTGATGCTCTTTCTAGGAGTTTTGTGCCTGACTCTCCTGGAGATTCAGAGCCGGCTTGTATCCTCAGAGAAGGGGTGATTTTGTCCGCCATCTCCCCAGATTTGCGACGAGTGTTGCAGAAGTTTCAGGCGGATAGACCTGACCGTTGTCCACCGGATAGACTGTTTGTCCCAGATAGATGGACCAGTAGAGTCATTTCCGAGGTTCATTCTTCGGTGTTGGCGGGCCATCCTGGAATATTTGGTACCAGAGATTTGGTGGCCAGGTCCTTTTGGTGGCCTTCCTTGTCGCGGGATGTGCGTTCCTTTGTGCAGTCTTGTGGAATTTGTGCTCGGGCTAAGCCTTGCTGTTCTCGTGCCAGTGGTTTGTTGTTAACTTTGCCTGTCCCGAAGAGGCCTTGGACGCACATTTCCATGGATTTTATTTCAGATCTCCCTGTCTCTCAGAGAATGTCTGTCATCTGGGTGGTGTGTGATCATTTTTCTAAGATGGTCCATTTGGTGCCCTTGCCTAAGTTGCCTTCCTCCTCCGAGTTGGTTCCACTGTTTTTTCAAAATGTGGTTCGTTTGCACGGGATCCCTGAAAATATTGTTTCCGACAGAGGATCCCAGTTTGTGTCTAGATTTTGGCGGACCTTTTGTGCTAAGATGGGCATTGATTTGTCTTTTTCGTCGGCCTTCCATCCTCAGACGAATGGCCAAACCGAGCAAACTAATCAGACCTTGGAAACTTATTTAAGATGTTTTGTTTCTGCTGATCAGGACGACTGGGTCACTTTTTTGCCATTGGCCGAGTTTGCCCTTAATAATCGGGCTAGTTCTGCTACTTTGGTTTCTCCTTTTTTTTGTAATTCGGGGTTTTATCCTCGTTTTTCCTCTGGTCAGGTGGAGCCTTCTGACTGTCCTGGAGTGGATATTGTGGTGGATAGGTTGCATCAGATTTGGGATCATGTGGTGGACAATTTGAAGCTGTCACAAGAGAAGGCTCAGCGCTTTGCCAACCGCCGTCGCTGTGTGGGTCCCCGACTTCGCGTTGGGGACTTGGTGTGGTTGTCTTCTCGCATTGTTCCTATGAAGGTCTCCTCTCCTAAGTTCAAGCTTCGGTTTATCGGTCCTTATAAGATTTGGGAAGTCATTAACCCTGTGTCATTTCGTCTGAACCTCCCAGCATCGTTTGCTATTCATAATGTGTTCTATCGGTCGTTGTTGCGGAGGTATGTGGTGCCTGTGGTTCCTTCGGTTGAGCCTCCTGCCCCTGTGCTGGTTGAGGGTGAATTGGAATACATGGTGGAGAAGATCTTGGATTCTCGTGTTTCTAGACGGAGGCTTCAGTATTTGGTTAAGTGGAAGGGCTATGGTCAGGAGGATAATTCCTGGGTTGTCGCCTCTGATGTTCATGCGGCCGATTTGGTTCGTGCCTTCCATGTGGCTCACCCTGATCACCCTGGGGGTTTTGATGAGGGTTCGGTGACCCCTCCTCAAGGGGGGGGGTACTGTTGTGAACTCTGTTTTCGAGCTCCCTCTTGTGGTCACAGGTGGTATTGCGTGAGTTTTATTTTTGGGCTCCCCCTGGTGGCTTTGTTTGTTATCTTGCGGGTCTGTGGCTGGATCAGCTGCCTCGTTATTCTCTAGGGAGGTTCCTATTTAGCTCTGCTTCACCTCCACTTGTTGCCGGCTGTCGATGTATTCAGTGCTATTCTGATTACTCCTGACTATCTTGGTTTTCTGTCTCTTCATGAGAAGCTAAGTTCTGTTTGATTATTTTTTGCTCATCTGTCTGCAATATGATTTCTGTTTATGATGAGTTTAGTCCAGCTTGCTAATATGTGATTTCTTGCTGCTGGTAAGCTCTGGGGTACGGAGTTGCTTCCCCCGCACCGTTAGTTGGTGCGGGGGCTCGAGCAATCTCTGCGTGGATATTTTGAATAGGGTTTTTCATTGACCGCACAGTTCTCTTCCTATTTTCTGCTATCTAGTGTTAGTGGGCCTCATTTGCTAAATCTATTTCATCTCTGCGTATGTGCTTTCCCCTTAACTCACCGTTAATATTTGTGGGGGGCTTTTCTATATCTTTGGGGTCATTTCTCTGAGGCAAGTGAGGACTTACTTTCTCTCTAGGAATAGTCAGTTTCTCAGGCCGTGACGAGACGTCTAGGATTTCCAGGTAACGTTCCACGGCTGCCTATAGTTGTTTGCGGATAGGATCAGGTTGCGGTCAATTCAGTTACCACTTCCCCAGAGGTAGTCGTCGGTTCAGTTTCTTAGCTAGTCCGATTTGCGATCCTTGCCACTAGGATCATAACAGAGGCCCCCTTTCATTACCAAAGACCATCACAGTGTGACAATAGCCCTGTGACTTGTGGGACACAACAAGGCAGTTCAGAGGCAGACAGTTGTTTGTACCCATCTACCTGCACAACAACTCAGAAAACAATGCGACTGGTGATTTTTCTCACAATTGAGGCATTAGTACCCATTTAGCTGTACAACAACCCAGAAAATAAGGCGACTGGTGATTTTTCTCAAAATTGAGCTCCTCGTGGGAGGATCCTTTCAACCAGCCAGAACTCTGATTTGCTATTATAATCCTGCTTCTGACACAAAGCCCCACCTCTGCTGTGTAATAGCCAACAATATTTTTGTGAAATGGCTGAAAACTGAGCTTATTAATAAAGAAATAGAATAGTCAAATCCAGCATGAAGCCGTAGATTTCAGGGGCTAAGAATGAAACTCAGATGCCAAAAATTGTTGTAGGGTCTTGAAAGAGGCGCATATCTCTTAACATATTGGTTAGTGGAAAGCAAGAGTTCCAAGTTCTACAGTGGCTGAATAGGAACTGGGGTCAAAATGGGCATAGGTCAATTCAATAATGTGGTCCTGCACAGGTTCTTGCCCAGTGGAAGGGACTAACGCAAGCTTGTCCCATGTCTGAGGATCCCATAGTACCAGCATCACTTGCTTCTTCGATGCATACACACTTGGCCCCCTGCCCTTTTATAATTTCCACAATGTCTATTTTCAATGTAGAAACCAGTATGTGAAATAGTTTATTTTCCAGTTTGGCAACAAAACGCATCATATGCGCTGTCCATTAAGTGAGAAGATGGGGTCATATCCTCAATATGAAGCAGGTTAAACGTCTGGGTCAGGGCCTGACTGCCGGCAATAAAAAGGCCACTTTTCAATCTCTATTTGCTACATTTCCTAGTATGAACACGGGTTTTTTTTTTTCCTTCCCGTTATGTCTGTTCTAACAAGCAGCCGACTTGAAAAATTTACTCTACGGCTTTGAAAAACTCTCAGCTGTTAACCTTCCCCTCAGGTTGTCTTTGAACAAAACACTTTGAGAGCGGCTATATATTTCCTTTGAGATCCGCCACCCATGAGGTTTTTCATGTATATCGTTTGTTGACGATTTGTGTAGATTAACAACGTCTATGGTAGGTATTAATTTGGACAAGTACTGTAATTTTCTTTCAACTAATATTTGTCTGAGTCCCATTTTTACAAAACCAGATCTGTAACCACTTTGTAAAGGTTCTTAATTGCTTCTTTGTGAAGCCGGTATAATGATTAGGCTCTTTATCCCGTTAACCTTCGAGGTGACTGCTTGTTGGAGGAGCTTGTGAAAGTCTTAGGACCGCGGGTCACTTAATACCTATGTTAATTTTATAGTAGTGACTGAATCAACTCGCCGCAGGCATGTGGTTACAGCGGGGATTTTCACAATGAAAAAAAAAAGGAAAAGGAAAAAATGGAATTCAATTAGTTACCTTTTAACTAGTTGGTAAATATGATTTCCTGATTACAAGAGGAACTTGGCATAATATTGTGGTATTGTATATATTTTTACTACAAAAAAGTCTCACCATAGAGGAAAAAGCTTCAAAAGGTGCAGTAGAGACTAAAAGGGAGAACAGATACAGTGAGTTCCTCAGGGGAGGGGCTAACATAACTGTTCTCCATACATCTAACAACGAGTGGTTTCTCTTTTTAGCGTGGAGCTGCGGAGGTGTTTTAAAGTGGGCTTCCTTCATTTGTTAAGCCCATGACTAAGAACATATCTTACAAGGTAGTTTTCAATGAAAAATTACCCATTCAAGTTATCTTTTCACACCATCCAACCTTACTTCTTGTTAACTCAAAAGGACTAGTTTAGGTTTGCCATAAATCAGCCTACAAAAGATCAACTGATGACAGAAGACCTGCCATCATTATAGGGGGTAGCTGCATCTGACTATTAATTTTTCTATGGTGGCCTTCAAACTATGGCTGCCCATATAATGCATAGATATGGCTGGTCTACCCCAATGGATCTCCATTATGTCTCTGATAAGAGTGGTCTTGAAAAAACCCTTCCCATCTTTCATGAGGCCCATATGTCCAACTATATATTTCAGATTAACGTTGTCTTTATCAGAAGTGTCTTTTAGGAGACATCCAGGCATCCAATTGATTATTTCCTAAATATCAGTACAACAAAAGATCACCAATATGCCTGTAAGACGAGTGTGTAGAATGGAGCATCTTATTCATGACAAAGTCCACACGTCCAACAAAACGTAATTTCCCTAACTTGCTTTCATGGATTTTTTTTGTATGCAAAGCTTTGGCTCTAGCACTCACACTGAACTCACAACAATCCAAAATAACCAGTTAGAGACCATGCGTTTTCCATGTAAATGGTCTTTGGCTAACAGTGGAACAAATCAATCCATTTGACACATGGCACAATGGTCCAGTATACCAACGAATACCCTTTTACTTCAGATGAAATCTTTTTCCCCATTTTTAAGAGTACCCATCCAGTTGAAAAGCAACTTGACCATTCTTGGCTAGTTTGTTAGGTTGATGACGTCTTGGTGGGCCTTCATCCAAGAGCTTTGATGAAGTCTGTAAAGTGCTGTGGCAGTAATGGTGCTATATAAGTGACTAAAATAAATAAACTATGATAAGATGTCATGACCATTTCCCTTAATCCAGTTGGGAAGATCACTGACCATTCATGGCCGGTTTGGTACCTTGATGAAACCTTGCTTGATCTTCATCTGGATACCAAATTGGCCATCTAATGTGAATTAAGGGAAACTATCATCCTTGTTATGACCTCTATCATATATCACCAATATGTTGTCATTGTACCAAAGTCCCCATGAATGGTTACCGAGCTTTCCAGCTCGATTAAGGGAACGCATCATCCTTGTTATGACATCTATCCACAGTTCTTCGATGAAGGTGCATCAAAAAGCCATCAAAGCTTAATAAACAGGTGTCATAACAAGGATAATAGCTTGCCTCAATCATGTTGAAAAAACTAGTAACCATTTATGGCTAGTATGGTACATAGATGAAATATTAATGAAGCTTCATCTGTGTTAATGGCCACTGACTTTCCGAATTTGATTAAGGGAAACAGTCATCCTTTTTTTACCTCTATCCATACATCTTAGACCAATGTCCACCAAAATTGTCACTGTACCAAAGTGACCATGAGTGGTTATGGCAAGAGGTCATTAAATATTGATGGAAAGGGGTTATAATAAGGATCGTCAATTCCCTTAATCAAGTTGAAAAAAAATTTTAGTGACCATTCATGGCCAGTTTGGTACATTTACAACACCTTGGTGAACCTTCATCTAAGATCCATGAATAGGGTTTAACTCAAAGTAAGCAAGATTGTTTCTCTTAAACAGCATTAAAACACCCAACTCCATATAAGTGGACTTTAATCTAAGATCCATGGACAGAGACCATAACAAAACGTTGTAAAGCTCAGTGTCCATTCGTGATCAGTTTGATTTATATAATCACTTGGGCAGACCTTCATTTAAGATCTAAGGTTAGAGATCATGAGGATGATAGTTTCCCTTTGCCAACTTAGAAAACTCAGTGACATTCATGGTCAGTTTGGGTACGTTGACGACAACTTGGTGAACCTTCATCTATGATCCATGAATAGAGGTCGAAACAAGAAAGATAGTTTCTCTTAAACAGCATTAAGACACCAAACCCAACACCATCTTTAATTTCTCTGAACGGGGCCATTCATCACCACATAATGTTTTTTTCATTATAATGCCGCCTCTACCGACTGGTAAACAATAAGATCTTTCACATTCTGTTCCGTCTTTCTCCTGGGAGTTGTTTTCCAATTTTTATTAACTCGGGCTAGATATATTGGGTAATACGCTACCCCAAAATGATTTATCTGAACATAATAGGACTCTATCTGTGTTTGTGTTGTCATTCTCCACTCACGTGAGTAACAAAATGTTTTACAGGCACAGTGGGGAACAATACAAGAGACCCATAAATATTCAAGATGTTGAGAATTAAGCAGATACACTGATCAATGTGCTAGTGGTGAAATATCATAAGGCGAGGAGCAAAGATGAGTTTTATGAGTTGAGATCTATATGGGAAAACTTCTGACATAATGAATATTTTGTCACAGACACAGATGGAAGTGTATCAGTCACTTTTTTCCCATCAAGTGCAATAATATTGGCAAATAATATTCAATAGATGTTTGTTTAGACTTAAAAAAAAAAGTGGCGGTTTTGTTCCAAAAACAGGGACACACCTGTCCACTGGTTGCATGTCGTATTGCACTTCAGCTCCATTAATTTCAGTGGAGCTCAGCTGCAATACTGAACACAACCCATAGGCAGGGGTGGCACTGTTTTTTGAAAAAGGGAGCCATGTTTTTCGTATCTTTAAGAAGTCCACTGATCAACACAGATGTTTGCGGCAAGTCATTTCCATTGGTTAGAAAGTCTTGGACCAATTCAAGTTTTTCCAGGGTCCATGAAATCCTTTGGCTCGTTGATCTTAAAACTAAATCTATGAAAAGGGGCCTTAGGGCGCAGTCAGACGGCTGTATAACACTGAAGATGATCACATCGCAATGCTTGGACTGGCAGTCAGCTCTCCTTACCAGAGCGTGTCAGCCTGTATTTCTATGGAGCTCTCACGGTTGAGTGAGGAGAACTGACAGCCAGTCCGAACATTGTGATCATAGTTGGTGTTATACGGCTGTCTGACTGCACCATTATCGTCTATTAAGTGACATCTATAGAGCTAGTGTGCACTCGTCTGCCAGTGGACCACTGGTTACCCCTCCCAACCTCAGACCACCGGAGAGAGACACAACCTCAACCTTTTTAGTTACGGTTGCAAAATTATTTCATCAAAATTTTCATATTGAAAAATATGGTAGAGAATAAGCTAAGTGGCCATTTTAGGGCTGAAACCAGATCTGAACAACAGAGTATGTCTGAGTGCAAAAATCCAGAAGAATAATGGAACTATAGTGCCAAGTGACTTGAGCGGTACCAATGACTGCTGCCATGAAATGCACAATCGTCAGGTGTTGTGCACGTGTCCGGGTCATTAAAATAGGACAGGTGCACAATTCTTACTTCTCGTGCATAGTTCTAAGGGGCATAATGTCCGATGTGGAAGAGGCTAGTGATGAGCAAATGTGCTCGGATAAGGTGTTACCCGAGCATGCTCTGGCTCTAACCGAAAGTTTTCGGAATGCTCGAAAAATATGTTCGAGCCCCCGTGGTTGCATGTCTCGTGGCTATTTATTAGGCGATCCCTGCATGTGTTGCAGCTAACAGGGACGAGATATGCAGGTGTGGGGACTCAAACATATTATTCGAGAGCGCCAAAGACCCTCGTTTATTACCCGAGCATGTTTGGATAACACCTTATCCGAGAAAGTTTGCTCATCACTAGGAAGAGACCATCTCTGGTTGTTGGCAGACAACCCTCTCAAAAGGCATAACCAGGCAAAACAGATTTATTGTGACTTATGCAAAGCCAGACTGGTTGGAGCATAAGAACCAATGTCTCGTGCTACCCCTTTCAGGCCCTGCACTTGGGCAATATTTCCCAAACTCCAGTCCTCACGGACCCCACGGGTCATGTTTTCAGGATTTCCATAGTGTTGCACAGGTGAGACAATTCCTGATGCCTTGATGATCCTTCCACTACTTGTGCAATACTAAGGAAATCCTGAAAACATGACCCGTGGGGTCAGTGAGGACTGGAGTTTGGGAAACACTGGCCTAAAGGAACACCCCAGTCCAAACGGATACATTGTGTTATACTCAGTGCAGGGCCAGAAGGGGTGGAGCATGACAATTCTTATGCTCCACCCCCGCAGAACGTGCACTAGGCATATTGCAACGTATCAGTTTGGCCTGGAGATTTCCTTTAAAAGGGGGTTGTTTACCTCCAGGGACAATTATTTTTTTTTTATTTAATTGAATGTATTTTGGGCTATTTAGTTTCATTCAACTTTGATGTGTTCTGCATTAATTGAAATAAAAGATTAGAAACTCCTCCTTTGTAAAAAAATAAATAAAAATAAAATAAATAATTAAATAATTAACTCACTGATGGATTCTCAGTTAGCGATAGACCTCGTAACGCCGAAGCTACAGAGGTCAAATAGTAAAAAAAAAATATTTTCTTTTAGCCCAAAACATATTTGGCGTACGACCAAACGTTTGGTAATTCTGTAAATCATGCAGTGTAAGATATAGTTGTCAGATATTCTAAACTCCGTGAATTCTGTATATCGTGAGCCCGTCCTAACGATACGGGGGCAAATTCAGAGCGTCTGATAAAGTATTTAAAATGGGGAATTTACGTCCATGAAGACATTAGCAGGAAATGCATAAAAATCAGGTCTCGGGTTTCAGCCTTTTCCTTGAGAATAATTACCAGGAAACGGGATAATGATTAAAAGTTGAAATATCTGTTATAATAATCCAGAAATGATATGGCCGCTATTTAAGTGGAGGATAGTTTGGCATGCTCTTCCTGTAATAGAAGTTAATTGTCTCTGCCTATATGGTTACGGTTTCTTGGGAAGTCATGTGTTTGATATTCCGTGCAGACCGCGCTTTCCTTTGAGCAGTGGAGTGTACAGACGCCTTTAGTAAATTGGCTCCGGCATTACCAGGCCATAAGCACAGTCATATTTGCTTGGCATTGCTGCGATACTAAGACTTGGTCATTGGTTTACCATCTGGGTCCATGGGTAGTCTGCTCTGCTTTGCTCCAAATAAATAATTTGTTTCTTATAATTTATGCAAATTGCTTTTATGCATAATTTCCAACAGGCTAAAGAACAATGAAATCATGTTACACATTATTCCATGTTTATCAAATATTAGAAGGCAAGTAGGACAAAGCTTTATCCCAGGCCGGGAACATGCTGAGAATATTTATGTATTTTTTTGTGCATAAAAAATATTGGTTAGATTTTTTGCAGTCAGTATGATTAGCGAATATGTGTATTCTGTAGGGAGAAGGGGGGAGTTCTAGGACCTGGAAATCCTCGAAAAGACGTCACCACTAGGGGGAGCTCACTGCATACACATGTTCAGTTCTCTAATTCCATATGCACAGAGCTCCCTCTAGTGGTCGCTGCAGGTAAGTAGATTTATTATTTTAATAGATACCATATGTTTGGAATTCTGTATGAGAAACGCAGAACGTCGATCTCTAAGAATGAAGTGAACCCTTTTTTAAAACGTATGTGTGCTAATGAGTCATATTAACGTAATATATTGCCAAAGTACTGTATGTATAACTGGGGGTAGGGGAAGGCAAAGGAGAAATGTATTTTTCCTGTGGCTAGTTTTGGGGCATCAATGCACTTGGAATACCCCTTTTTAAAAAACAACCTGCATTTACCCTTGGATTGGAGGGTCAGACTGCAAAATGGGGAAATGGAGGAAGGAAGCCATGCACTTTCTGGTGTAAAAAAGAAAGACACCAACTATAGCGCAATTCATATATACGCCATAATTTGCAACTTTTCCAACTTTCACGCCTTTTGCCAATTTTCTAAGGTGGGAAGAGCTGTGTGGAAGGGGCACAGACAAGTATGGCCCAGCACTTTTACTGTAGTTCATGAAGATGGCGGAAATTATAGTGCAAATTTATGTCCTACTTTTTTGGCTTTTTTTCTCCAAGCAACAACTTTGGCTTTACATTTCTCACTAATTTCATGGCTTCTGCTTGCTATTTCTCACCAAGTTCATGGCTTCTGCTTGCTACTAGTGAATGGAAAGTACCCAGACATGCAGAAATAGGGAACGGATTGCTGCATAATTAGAAACATTTGCCCTTCAGGAGACTAAAGAAAGCTGGGCGACAACCTATGTAGGAAGCTGCGATTTCAGGCAGATTGGTGGTCAGCCAGGTTTCCAAAATACATGTTTAAAAAATAAATAAAAAAAAAAAAAGGAGTGCGACATAAGAGTATTTAACTATTTGTTTTTCCATATAGGCAAATATAAAATTCTTTATATTTAAAACAGCGCCACCCTTGTCTACAGGATGTGTCTGGTACTGCAGCTTAATCCAATTAACTTAAAGAGTTGGTGTACTACTTTTATATTGATAAGTCATCAATACCAAATTGATGGGGGTTAAACATCTGATATCTCCATCGTTCAGCCGGAGGCATTCTGCCACCATCAGGTCCATATGGCCACTGCACAATTGCTCTACAACAACCATCAGGTGTTGGACTCCCACCGATCTAATATTAATGACCGAAAAAGTAGTGAATCAACCCAAGCTGCAATACCAGACACAACCTGTAGACAGGGATGGCGCTGTTTCCGGAAAATAGTAGCCATGTTTTTCTAATCTTATACAATCCCTTGCAATAATCTCTATAAAGTCCCTTTAAAGAGCCATCTTTACCGTCTAAATCTTACACATTATGTATCAGTCGTCTGCGACAATCTAGCGAATCCTCCTTGATCTCGTCTTGGGAATCTCTACAACGTCCTGTATGTAATTCATACACTACAGTACTTCTACTATGCAAATTGCCATCTCCTGGCTTGGCCGTACATCTCCCAGAAAAGCTCCCAGGCCACTACGACTAAGAGGATACAGTTCTTTTGGCAGATTGATGTCGCTGAGAGTAGAGCGCAATCGTTAATGGTAATAATGTTTACACAGTGGTTAAGAATTACATGGGCAATCCCTCTGCCTACGAGAGGCCGGCAAGTTAACTAATTAATTTAATTTATTAATGAATACCAGTCAACGAGAAGAAAACACATTCCGTTAACTGGCTCCTTTGCTGCCGATCACTGCCTCATTAACTTTAAGAATATCAACCTGGTAACTTCTGTTTCTCCTGTCGCTACAGAGAAACTAATACTTTACCAAGGCTGGAAAAAAAGCCGGGTTTAACGTTATCTGGTCCTTGAGCTAAAGAACGGCAAAACAAAAGACACAAAGATCCATGCAAGGTAGCGAGCCGCTCTTGAACCCATCTTCAGACTGAACGCGTAATCGCTTGCACTCGACTCCAATTCTTATAGCTTTCAAAAGGGTTATTTTTCTAAAAATGAGAAATTTTCAGCTAGAGATTTCCTCGAGTATTTTACAACTGTTCTGATCTGAAGTCGGGAAATCGCCACGATCACTGAGCTACTGGAATCAGCAAAGCTTGAAATAGACAAAGAGTTGTCCAAGACCTAAAGTCTACACGCTGAAGGATGGATGGGCGTCTTTAAAAGGGGGCATCCAGATAAATAAAAAAAGGTGTTAAATGAGTTAAGCCTAGTAAATTGTCAAACTCTTCCGTTCCTGTCTATAAGGTTCGGGGATCTTCAATACAAGCTCCAGTCCACTCCCGGGTTGTGTCCGGGTCCAGGACAGTTTTTCCATTGTTGGCACATGACCAAAGCTGAGTGTGAAGGTAGATGGTCAACTTCACATGTCATGAGTTAATTAGCTACCTTTCTGTCTATAGATGGTCTTAACTATTGAAATGTATGGCCAGACAGCCCCCTTCATTACTTATACATCGTCTGTGGCGGAGAAGAAGGAATGAGCAGATTCATGGAAGTTTGGGTTCCGGTACCTGATCGAACTTTAGTCCAAAGTTTGGTTCAGGTACCAGAACTGAAAACTATTGGAATCAATGGGGACCCAAACTTTGGAGCTGGAAAATCTCTCTCCCGAACTGTTAAATGGACATCCAGGAAAAGTCCGTGTTTGCAGTTATGCACAGTATACCTAGTGCCCGGTATGAGAATCAAACTTTACAGTTAGGGTTTGCTCATCTCTACAAAGAAGGGATTGAAATGAGCACCCAGCCAGTCCTCTTCTCTAGCTATACATCAGCTGTGGACTGGGTTGGCAAAGGCCCACCGGTAACATTGATTTTTAGGGCTCACTGCTCAGTTACATGCAAAAATAACCTGACCCTGGTGTAGAAGTTTAGTTTTTGCTTCTATGTAATAGTGACTTGGCTAGCTTGTTTAATGAATGATTACATTATACCTTTTTCTGCAAATTGTGTATCAAATGTAATAGCTCTACTCATGTCTTCATAGGGCCTACCGGAGGATTCTCCAGTTCTCCGGTGGGCCAGTCACTGCCTAGCTCTGGTTGAGAAGGGGTCTAACTTAACTAATTTAATTAGAAGTCAGACAGCCCCCTTCTTTATCTATACAGCAGCTGTGATTGAGAAGGGAGGCATCTTAATTAGGGAAATGAGCACTCAGTCCACTTCTCTATGTATACATCGACTGTTGCAGAGAAGAGGGCTTAAGGTACCTTCACACGAAGCGACGCTGCAGCGATAGCGACAACGATGCCGATCGCTGCAGCGTCGCTGTTTGATCACTGGGGAGCTGTCACACAGACCGCTCTCAGCGACCAACGATGCCGAGGTCCCCGGGTAACCAGGGTAAACATCGGGTTGCTAAGCGCAGGGCCGCGCTTAGTAACCCGATGTTTACCCTGGTTACCAGCGTAAAAGTAAAAAAAACAAACAGTACATGCTCACCTGCGCGTCCCCCAGCGTCTGCTTCCTGACACTGACTGAGCTCCGGCCCTAACAGCACAGCGGTGACGCCACCGCTGTGCTTTCACTTTCACTTTAGGGCCGGCGCTCAGTCAGTGTCAGGAAGCAGACGGCAGGGGACGCGCAGGTGAGTATGTGCTGTTTGTTTTTTTTACTTTTACGCTGGTAACCAGGGTAAACATCGGGTTACTAAGCGCGGCCCTGCGCTTAGCAACCCGATGTTTACCCTGGTTACCAGTGTAAAATATCGCTGGTATCGTTGCTTTTGCTTTCAAACGCAACGATACACGGCGATCGGACGACCAAATAAAGTTCTGGACTTTATTCAGCGACCAGCGACATCACAGCAGGATCCTGATCGCTGCTGCGTGTCAAACGAAACGATATCGCTAGCCAGGACGCTGCAACGTCACGGATCGCTAGCGATATCGTTTCGTGTGAAGGTACCTTTACTTATTGGAGAGCAGCCAGCCACTTACCTTGTGTACATATTGGCTGTAGAAGAGGAGGTGGCTCTTAAGGTACCTTCACACTAAGCGACTTTGCAGCAAGAACGACGACGATCCGTGACGTTGCAGCGTCCTGGATAGCGATCTCGTTGTGTTTGACACGCAGCAGCGATCTGGATCCCGCTGTGATATCGCTGGTCAGAGCTAGAAGTCCAGAACTTTATTTCGTCGCTGATCACCCGCTGTCATCGCTGGATCGGTGTGTGTGACACCGATCCAGCGATGTGTTCACTTGTAACCAGGGTAAATATCGGGTTACTAAGCGCAGGGCCGCTGTGCTCTGCTTTACGGCCGGCCGGCGCTGACACATTCAGTGCAGGGAAGCCGCCGGCGGGGGACGTGACAGACATCAGAAGGTGAGTATGTAGTGTTTTTTTTTAACTTTTACAATGGTAACCAGGGTAAATATCGGGTTACTAAGCGCGGCCCTGCACTTAGTAACCCGATGTTTACCCTGGTTACCCGGGTGCTGCAGGGGGACTTCGGCATAGTTGAAGACAGTTTCAACGATGCCGAAGTCGTTCCCCTGATCGTTGGTCGCTGGAGAGAGCTGTCTGTGTGACAGCTCCCCAGCGACCACACAACAACTTACCAACGATCGCATCGCTGATCGTGATCGTTGGTAAGTCATTTAGTGTAACGGTACCTTTAGTTAATAAAAAAAAAAACAGATTGACCCCGTCCTGGTCTATACAATGGCCATGACAGATAAGGAGGCTGGCATTGCTATTGAAATGAGCAGTAGAGGACAGCCTCCTTAAAACACAGTTCCAATCAAGCTATCCTGTTTCAGGAAAGCCAGTATAGGACCTGATAAGATTGAAGCTTAAGGCCATGTGCACATGTTCAGTATTTTTCGCGCTTTTTTTGCGATAAAAACGCAAAAAAAACGCAAAAAAAACGCTTACATATGCCTCACATTATTTTCAGTGTATTCCGCATTTCTTGTGCAAATGTTGCATTTTTTTCCGCGAAAAAAAATCGCATCGTGGAAAAAAAAGCAACATGTTCATTAAATTTGCGGAATTGCGGGGATTCCGAACACCTAGGAATGCATTGATCTGCTTACTTTCCACATGGGGCTATGCCCACCATGCGGGAAGTAAGCAGATCATGTGCGGTTGGTACCCAGGGTGGAGGAGAGGAGACTCTCCTCCACGGACTGGGCACCATATAATTGGTAAAAAAAAAAAGAATTAAAATAAAAAACAGTCATATACTCACCTTCGATGGCCCCGGAGTCTTCCCGCCTCTCATCGGTGCACGCTGCCGCTTCTGTTCCTATAGATGGTGTGTGTGAAGGACCTGCGATGACGTCACGGTCACATGACCGCGATGACGTCGCAGTCACGTGACCGCGACGTCACCGAAGGTCCTGCACACACACACCATCTATAGGAACGGAAGCCGCTGAGGAGATCGGCTGTCTGCAGGTGAGTATAACCATTTTTTTAATTTTTTTTAATTATTTTTAAACATTCTATCTTTTACTATTGATGCTGCATAGGCTGCATCTATAGTAAAAAGTTGGTCACACTTGTCAAACACTCTGTTTGACAAGTGTGACCAACCTGTCAATCAGTTTTCCAAGAGATGCTACAGATCGCTTGGAAAACTTTAGCATTCTGCTAAAAAAAAACGCGAAAAAAAGGGAAAAAAAACGCAAAAAAAAAAAATGCGGATTTCTTGCAGAAAATTTCCGGTTTTCTTCAGGAAATTTCTGCAAGAAATCCTGATGTGTGCACATACCCTAAAGTGTAACGGTCGTTTTAATTTTTATTGCTTTAATTAATAGTACAGGTGAAGATAAGAAGCCTTGTAATATACACTGCTCAAAAAAATAAAGGGAATACTAAAATACCACATCCTAGATATCTCTGAATGAAATATTACAGTTGCAAATTTTTATTCATTGCATAGTGGAATTTGTTCAGAACAATAAAACAATTATCAATGTAAATCGAAATGAATATCCCATGGAGGTCTGGATTTGGAATGATACTCAAAATCAAAGTGGAAAATAAAATTACAGGCTTATCCAACTTCAGTGGAAATGCCTCATGACAAGGAAAAGATGCTCAGTATTGTGTGTGGCCTCCACGTGCCTGTATGACCTCTCTACTGTACAACACCTGGGCATGCTCCTGATGAAGAGGCAGATGGTCTCCTGAGGGATCTCCTCCCAGACCTGGACTAAAGCATCCGCCAACTCCTGGACAGTCTGTGGTGCAATGTGACGTTGGTGGATGAAGCAAGACATGATGTCCAAGATGTGTACAATCGGATTCAGGTCTGGGGAACGGGCGGGACAGTCCATAGCTTCAATGTCTTCATCTTGCAGGAACTTGCAGGGATTCCGCGCGTGCGCAGATGGAGATCGCGGCGGCCATTTTCCTGAAGTCCCGGGCAGCAGAGCGCTCCATCTGCGCAGGCGCGGCCACAGGAAAGATGGCCGCGCCCACCGGTAAACGGCTGAATAGCGAAGACCGCGCCGTTATTCATCTCCTGGGCAGTGGATTCGCCTGCTGGACATGCGCACACCACTACGCCACCAACGTAATGATGAGCAGGATCCTGGGGGACAAACAGCGCTGTGACCACGCCCATCCGACCTGACCCACTTGAGTGACAGCAGAAAACGGCCACTTCACAAAGGTATTTGGGCAGCCTAACGGGGGTGTAAAGGCACCGAAAAGGCCCTAATGTAAAGCCCAGCTCTGCCCCTATTTCACACTATTTTTATCTCATTTTTAAAAAACGGGGTGGTAGGTTCCCTTTAAAGACTGTCCCTTTTACTTGGGCGCCCAGGGCCATGGACCGCGTCGCTGCCACCGTGACCACCCCTTTAATTGCGACCAGACCCGGTTCCGAGTACCCGACGACCCTGACGGGCGACTCACATTTAAACGTCGGAATGCACGTGACGGGGCACATGGCAGTGACGTAAAGACCTCCTGTTGCTTGCACGCTGAAGGCAGCCGCCGGCTTCAGATGAGGACGCCCGCAGTGGAGGAGCTGTGAGAAGGTGAGTAGAATCATTTTTTTTTTCTATGAATTAAAGAACAGCGGCAAATGGGGGATATATATACCAGGATGGGGAATATATATAACAGGATGTGCCCAGGAAGGGGGATATATACCAAGATGGGGTCCAGGATAAGGGACCTATGTACCAGGATTGGGAACATATATACTAGGATAAGGGACATATATACCAGGATGAGGTCCAGGATAAAGGGACAAATGTACCAGGATGAGGTACATGCATATATACCAGGATGGGGCCCAGGATAAGGGACATGTTTACCAGAATGGAGAACATGTATACCAGGATGGAGCCGGGAAGGGGAACACATACCACTATACCAGGATGGAGGACCTATATATTAGGATGGGCCCAGGATGAGGGATATATATATATATATATATATATATATATATATATATATATATATATATATATATATATACCAGGAAAGAGCTCAGGATGGGGGGACATTACTATATAATGGGGAGTGGGTGAAACTTGCATGTCCTTAAAGGATTTAGAGATTTAGACACGGGCTCATACATCTGGCCAACATGCGGGTGGGGAAAGAGCCCAGGTCCAAATCTTGCAGGGGGGACAATCGGACTGTAGTTACACCACTGAGTCCATGCCTGCAGCCTTCTGAGATCAGGTACCATCTCATCTCAGAAATATTTTGCTTTGAAGCCTAGAGCAAATGTTTCAAGCGGAAAACCCAAAAAGCGTCAAAATAGTTTAATGCGAAAAACAACATTCGCGCTCAACTTCACCAAAGTCAATAAAACCGTGATTATAAGAGTTCCCTTCAGGTCTCATCTTGAAGCCAACTAGTTCTCCTTAGGTAGGGGATCAGAAATATTTCATGTAGTCGTAACATATATTAAAGGGGTCTGTATCATCACATCCCCCCTTCCCCCGAGATCGTAAATCGATATAAAAGACGCTGGAATTCAATATCAATAACTTTATTGGTAGACATAAAATTCCCGTCCTGACACGACCGTCATCTCCAGCTCATTTCGCTAAACAAAAGCTGCACATAACTTCTTAGCCTTTGTACACATCTGCGATATTAAAAATGCTAATAAAATTCTGCCATGATAAATAATTAAACAATTGTCATGAATCAATAAGTTTAGCACATTGTTTTCATCAGCAAATTCTACTCTATAAACAAGAAATGATGAATTACCAAGTCTAATTTTCACAGAAAATTGGAAACAATTTATGACTAATAATTAAAAAAGTATTAGAATTCAACCCGCCATACAGTGAAGCTCGTCTTTACTTTCTTCTGCAGTTTTTCTTTTTTTTGCCGTCTAGGTGAAGCTGTGACTGATCCCCTTGAGACTTTGTATTTTATAATATCCTTGGCAAAGGATATTCTATGACTTCTGATAGGTTGTCCGTACAAGGATGCATATATAGGGCGGTAATCTACATCACTGGTTCACGACGACATCAAAACCGAGCAATTATATTATGAAAATGCAAGATTTGTAACCTTATTATTTTGCCTCTTTTAAGCCATTTTGCAGCTAATTTGTCAGGGGGGTACTGGGTAGACTTCAGCTGATTACCCGGGCCCCTGCAATATCCCTCAAATATCCCACTGAAGGTGTGCATGTTTGGGCCACCAGGCCTGACCCTGAGTCCTGTTTCAGTACTAAGCTGAAACCTCCACCCGCCACCCAGTGATAAGACCTCTCACCAACCCCTACAGAAAGCACAGACAGGGAAAACTCTATAATGTGCACAGGGCAAAACAATACAAATATAGGAAATACAGACAAGGTAAAGGTAAACAACACTTAGCTTAATGCTGCAAGGCACAGAACAGCAAGAAGTAACACGAGATTCACTGGACACAGCAGCAGAACAACAATTCCCAGCAAGCTCCTTCTCCCAGCTTGGTCGCTTTAGAATGAACCAACACCGACAGTCAGCTGATGAACCAGGTGACCTCTTAAAGGATGGAGGGAGTGGTCACCACAAACATCAGCTGACCCAGCAGCAATGCAATAACACCAGTGGCCACCGGGGGGGGGGGGGGGAAACTGCATTAACCCCCGATGACCAGAAAGGAAAAAAAGGTCTTAAACTGAGGTAAACCAGATCTGCCACAAATCCAAAATTGGATCGTGACAGTACCCCCCTTTCAATGAGAGGCCTCTGGACCCTCAACACTGGTCCTCACCAGTAAAAAACCTACAGTGAGAACGTCTCGATTCACCAGAGTTCACCTCCTCAGTCACCTGACCCTCAGGTTTACGGTGGACACAGCACGATGGAGATAACAACGTGGGCGGCACAAATCTCCAGAGCGCCGACCTGTGGAATGAGTTGTGTATGGGCATTACTGAGGGTAACTCCAACTGGTAAGTCTTCAGACTGACAATGGCTGACACCCGATATGGCCCGATTACCCTTGAACTCCAGATTCCAGTTCCACACTTCCACCTGATATTTTTGGTGGACACCCATACGTAATCATTCACACACAGGTCCGGACCTGAACGTTTATTTTCACGCATGCGTCTGCCACAAGATGGTGAACTCTTTACAGAACCGACAACAGAGGCGTCCCCCTGTGTCGCCAAACTCACTCCCCCACTATGCATCGAGGGAACCACCACTGTCATGATCTCCATGGCCAGAGAACTAGCATAAGCCTCTATAGGAACAAGCTCTTGGAAGATGTAACTGTACTGACCATGAACTAAACCTACCGCATCATCTAGAAGTAGCCAGGTAGCATGTCCTACTTTTTTATCCCTATATGCCCAGCGCCGGCCGGAGAACTAAATAATGCTAGCAGAGGGAAATATAAGACCTGACTCACCTCTAGAGAAATGCCCAAAAGGAGACAGAAGCCCCCCACATATATTGGCGGTGATATGAGATGAAACAACAAACGCAGCAGGAAAATAGTTTTAGCAAATTTGAGGTCCGCTTTCTAGATAGCAGAAGACAGAAAGCATACTTTCATGGTCAGTAGAAAACCCTAACAAAACACATCCAGAAATTACTTTAGGACTCTGGCATTAACTCATAATACCAGAGTGGCAATTCCTGATCAACAAGAGCTTTCCAGACACAGTAACGAAACTGCAGCTGTGAACTGGAACCAAAATACAAAAACAAAACATGGACGAATGTCCAACTTATCTAGTAGATGTCTGGGAGCAGGACACCCAGATCTAATCAGAACAGGTGAACAGGGAAGATGATGTCACAAGTTCAATTCCACCAGTAGCCACCGGGGGAGCCCAGAATCCAAATTCACAACAGTACCCCCTCCTCAAGGAGGGGGCACCGAACCCTCACCAGAACCACCAGGGCGATCAGGATGGGCCCTATGAAAGGCACGAACCAGATCAGAGGCATGAACATCAGATGCAGTGACCCAAGAATTATCCTCCTGGCCGTATCCCTTCCACTTGACCAGATACTGGAGTCTCCGTCTGGAAACACGGGAGTCTAGGATTTTTTCCACAACGTACTCCAACTCACCCTCAACCAACACCGGAGCAGGAGGCTCAACGGAAGGCACAACCGGTGCCTCATACCTGCGCAATAACGACCGATGAAAAACGTTATGAATAGAAAAGGATGCAGGGAGGTCCAAACGGAAGGAAACAGGGTTAAGAATCTCCAATATTTTATACGGACCGATGAACCGAGGCTTAAACTTAGGAGATGAGACCCTCATAGGGACAAAACGAGAAGACAACCACACCAAATCTCCAACACAAAGCCGAGGACCAACACGACGGTGACGGTTGGCAAAAAGCTGAGTCTTCTCCTGGGACAACTTTAAATTGTCCATCACCTGCCCCCAGATATGATGCAATCTCTCCACCACCGCATCCACTCCAGGACAATCCGAGGATTCCATCTGACCGGAGGAAAATCGAGGATGGAACCCCGAATTACAGAAAAACGGGGAAACCAAGGTGGCAGAGCTGGCCCGATTATTGAGGGCGAACTCCGCCAATGGCAAAAAAGCAACCCAATCATCCTGGTCAGCAGACACAAAACACCTCAGATATGTCTCCAGGGTCTGATTAGTCCGCTCGGTCTGGCCATTAGTCTGAGGGTGAAAAGCAGACGAAAAAGACAAATCTATGCCCATCCTAGCACAAAATGCCCGCCAAAATCTAGACACAAATTGGGTTCCTCTGTCAGAAACGATATTCTCAGGAATACCATGCAAACGAACAACATTTTGAAAAAACAGGGGCACCAACTCGGAAGAAGAAGGCAATTTGGGCAGGGGAACCAAATGAACCATCTTAGAAAAACGGTCACACACCACCCAGATGACAGACATCTTCTGAGAAACAGGCAGATCTGAAATAAAATCCATCGAGATGTGTGTCCAAGGCCTCTTAGGAATAGGCAAGGGCAACAATAATCCACTAGCCCGAGAACAACAAGGCTTGGCCCGAGCACAAACGTCACAAGACTGCACAAAGCCTCGCACATCTCGTGACAGGGAAGGCCACCAGAAGGATCTTGCCACCAAATCCCTGGTACCAAAAATTCCAGGATGACCTGCCAACGCAGAAGAATGCACCTCAGAGATGACTTTACTGGTCCAATCATCAGGAACAAACAGCCTATCAGGCGGACAACGATCCGGTCTATCCGCCTGAAACTCCTGCAAGGCCCGCCGCAGGTCTGGAGAAACAGCTGACAAGATAACTCCCTCCTTAAGAATACCTGTGGGGTCAGAGTTGCCAGGTGAATCAGGCTCAAAACTCCTAGAAAGGGCATCCGCCTTAACATTCTTAGAACCTGGTAGGTACGATACCACAAAATTAAACCGAGAAAAAAATAATGACCAGCGCGCCTGTCTAGGATTCAGGCGCCTGGCGGTCTCAAGATAAATCAAATTTTTGTGGTCAGTCAATACCACCACCTGATGTCTGGCCCCCTCGAGCCAATGGCGCCACTCCTCAAACGCCCACTTCATGGCCAAAAGCTCCCGATTCCCAACATCATAATTCCGCTCAGCGGGCGAAAATTTACGGGAAAAGAAGGCACAAGGCCTCATCACGGCGCAGTCAGAACTTTTCTGCGACAACACTGCCCCAGCTCCGATCTCAGAAGCGTCGACCTCAACCTGAAAAGGAAGAGTCACATCAGGCTGACGCAACACAGGGGCAGAAGAAAAACGGCGCTTAAGCTCCTGAAAGGCCTCCACAGCATCAGGGGACCAATTAGCAACATCAGCACCCTGTCTAGTCAAATCGGTCAATGGCTTAACGACATCCGAAAAACCAGAAATAAATCGACGATAAAAGTTGGCAAAGCCCAAAAATTTCTGAAGACTTTTAAGAGAAGAGGGCTGCGTCCAATCACAAATAGCTTGAACCTTGACAGGATCCATCTCAATGGAAGAGGGAGAAAAAATATATCCCAAAAAGGAAATTCTCTGAACCCCAAAAACGCACTTAGAACCCTTGACACACAGAGAATTAGACCGCAAAACCTGAAAAACCCTCTTAACTTGCCGGACATGAGAGTCCCAGTCATCCGAAAAAATCAGAATATCATCCAGATACACTATCATAAATTTATCCAAAAAATCGCGGAAAATATCATGCATAAAGGACTGGAAGACTGAAGGGGCATTAGAAAGACCAAAAGGCATCACCAAATACTCAAAGTGGCCCTCGGACGTATTAAATGCGGTTTTCCACTCATCCCCCTGCCTGATCCGCACCAAATTATACGCCCCACGGAGATCAATCTTAGAGAACCACTTGGCCCCCTTTATGCGAGCAAACAAATCAGTCAGCAACGGCAATGGGTATTGATAATAATAATAATAATCTTTATTTTTATATAGCGCTAACATATTACGCAGCGCTTTACAGTTTGCACACATTGTCATCGCTGTCCCCGATGGGGCTCACAATCTAAATTACCTATCAGTATGTCTTTGAAAAAATGTGGGAGGAAACCGGAGTGCCCGGAGGAAACCCACGCAAACACGGAGAGAACATACAAACTCTTTGCAGATGTTGTCCAAGGTGGGATTAGAACCCAGGACTCCAGTGCTGCAAGGCTGCTGTGCTAACCACTGCGCCACCGTGCTGCCCTTGATATTTAACCGTGATTTTATTCAAAAGCCGATAATCAATACATGGTCTCAAAGAGCCGTCTTTTTTTGACACAAAGAAAAAACCGGCTCCTAAGGGAGATGACGATGGACGAATATGTCCCTTTTCCAAGGACTCCTTTATATATTCTCGCATAGCAGTATGTTCAGGCACAGACAGATTAAATAAACGACCCTTTGGGTATTTACTACCCGGAATTAAATCTATAGCACAATCGCACTCACGGTGCGGAGGTAGTGAACCCAGCTTGGGTTCTTCAAAGACGTCACGATAATCAGACAGGAACTCAGGGATTTCAGAGGGAATAGATGATGAAATGGACACCAAAGGTACGTCCCCATGAGTCCCCTTACATCCCCAGCTCAACACAGACATAGCTCTCCAGTCAAGGACTGGGTTGTGAGACTGCAGCCATGGCAATCCCAGCACCAAATCCTCATGTAGATTATACAGCACTAGAAAACGAATAGTCTCCTGGTGATCCGGATTAATACACATAGTCACTTGTGTCCAGTATTGTGGTTTATTATTAGCCAATGGGGTGGAGTCAATCCCCTTCAGAGGAATAAGAGTTTCCAAAGGCTCTAAATCATACCCACAACGATTGGCAAAGGACCAATCCATAAGACTCAAAGCGGCGCCAGAGTCGATATAGGCGTCCGTAGTAATAGATGACAAAGAGCAAATCAGGGTCACAGACAAAATAAATTTAGACTGTAAAGTGCCAATGGAAACGGATTTATCAAGCTTTTTAGTACGCTTAGTGCACGCTGATATAACATGAGTAGAATCCCCACAATAGAAACACAACCCATTTTTCCGTCTAAAATTCTGCCGCTCGCTTCTGGACAGAATTCTATCACACTGCATGCTTTCTGGCGTCTTCTCAGTGGACACCGCCAGATGGTGCACAGGTTTGCGCTCCCGCAGACGCCTATCGATCTGAATGGCCATTGTCATGGACTCATTCAGACCCGCAGGCACAGGGAACCCCACCATAACATCCTTAATGGCATCAGAGAGACCCTCTCTGAAAGTAGCCGCCAAGGCACACTCATTCCACTGAGTAAGCACAGACCATTTACGGAATCTTTGGCAGTAAATTTCAGCTTCATCTTGCCCCTGCGATAGGGACATCAAAGTTTTTTCTGCCTGAAGTTCCAAATGAGGTTCCTCATACAGCAAGCCCAAGGCCAAAAAAAACGCATCCACATTGCGCAACGCAGGATCCCCTGGTGCCAATGCAAAAGCCCAGTCTTGAGGGTCGCCGCGGAGCAAGGAAATCACAATCCCAACCTGCTGTGCAGAGTCTCCAGCAGAACGAGATTTCAGGGACAAAAATAGCTTACAATTATTTCTAAAATTCTGAAAGCTAGATCTATTCCCTGAGAAGAATTCCGGCAAAGGAATTCTCGGCTCAGATACCGGAGCATGAATAATAAAATCTTGCAAATTTTGTACTTTCGTGGTGAGATTATTCAAACCTGCAGTTACACTCTGAAGATCCATTATTAACAGGTGAACACAAAGCCATTCAAAGATTATAAGGAGAGAGAAAAAAAAAGAAAGACTGCAGCATAGACAGACTGGCAAGTGATCCAATTAAGAGCACAGAGGAAAAAAAAAAAAAAAAAAAAAACTCTCAGCAGACTTCTTATTTCTCTCCTTTCTCAGCCAAGGATTTTAACCCTTTAGTGGGCCGGTCAAACTGTCATGATCTCCATGGCCAGAGAACTAGCATAAGCCTCTATAGGAACAAGCTCTTGGAAGATGTAACTGTACTGACCATGAACTAAACCTACCGCATCATCTAGAAGTAGCCAGGTAGCATGTCCTACTTTTTTATCCCTATATGCCCAGCGCCGGCCGGAGAACTAAATAATGCTAGCAGAGGGAAATATAAGACCTGACTCACCTCTAGAGAAATGCCCAAAAGGAGACAGAAGCCCCCCACATATATTGGCGGTGATATGAGATGAAACAACAAACGCAGCAGGAAAATAGTTTTAGCAAATTTGAGGTCCGCTTTCTAGATAGCAGAAGACAGAAAGCATACTTTCATGGTCAGTAGAAAACCCTAACAAAACACATCCAGAAATTACTTTAGGACTCTGGCATTAACTCATAATACCAGAGTGGCAATTCCTGATCAACAAGAGCTTTCCAGACACAGTAACGAAACTGCAGCTGTGAACTGGAACCAAAATACAAAAACAAAACATGGACGAATGTCCAACTTATCTAGTAGATGTCTGGGAGCAGGAACAAGCACAGAGAGGCTTCTGATAACATTGTTGACCGGCAAGCATCTAACAGAGAAGCCAGGTTATATAGCGACACCCAGATCTAATCAGAACAGGTGAACAGGGAAGATGATGTCACAAGTTCAATTCCACCAGTAGCCACCGGGGGAGCCCAGAATCCAAATTCACAACACACCACCCTCCTCTGACCCCTCCTCCTAAGAGGTCTCTGACATACTGGTTTAGAATGTAGTAACAAAACCAGGCAACATATCAGATACAGGAGGGGGTGAGAGCACTGAATAGTGCAAGGCACCCCCCACTTTAGAAAGAAACCAACTCCATGAATAACATGCAGGAAAGGAGAAAACTAGGAGCAAATAGGTGTTCATATGATGCAAAATACTTTATTAAATAACACACAAGTTACATGCTTAGTAGCAAATAGACATAAAAACATATAAACAACACATACAATGCCCAAGGATGTGAAAGAAAGAGGGAGACACCCCCGGTGTACGCTGTCAAAGGAGATCACCAAATGCTAATATACTGTATATAGGAACTGCTGCTCTGTGTAAAAAGCTACCTATAATAGCATAGAGACGCCATGTGGCCTAAAGATTGGGAAGTAAACTAGCAGCACTTACCAAAAAGGATCTCCAATGCAGGGCACACCGGGTGGGATCCACAAAGAGCAACCCCCGACGCGCGTTTCGCCCGCTGAAAAGATGGCTCTCTCTCCGGTGTGCCCTGCATTGGAGATCCTTTTTGGTAAGTGCTGCTAGTTTACTTCCCAATCTTTAGGCCACATGGCGTCTCTATGCTATTATAGGTAGCTTTTTACACAGAGCAGCAGTTCCTATATACAGTATATTAGCATTTGGTGATCTCCTTTGACAGCGTACACCGGGGGTGTCTCCCTCTTTCTTTCACATCCTTGGGCATTGTATGTGTTGTTTATATGTTTTTATGTCTATTTGCTACTAAGCATGTAACTTGTGTGTTATTTAATAAAGTATTTTGCATCATATGAACACCTATTTGCTCCTAGTTTTCTCCTTTCCTGCATGGTTTAGAATGTAGTGAGGGTAGAGTCTTGCCCCTACTCCCTTCAAGCACGTCTACTGCCCCCACTGGAGTAGAAGGGGTAGGTTGTAGAAGGACGGCAGAGATCGTAGTTCCTGGGCAGCAGTCCTCACACGACTGACCCCACAGCTGACTACTTCTCTGGACCGCCAGTCTATGACCGGGTTGTGTTTTTTCAACCAAGGGAGTCCTAAGACCATGGGAGTTGGTATGCCCTCCAAGATGTAGCATGACAGGGACTCTTCATGACAAGCCCCTATACGCAGATGTATATTGTCTACGACATGGGTAATGCTCCCCTGGCTGAGCGGGGCAAAGTCAATGGCCTGGACGCTTAGGGGTCTAGCTAGCGACCTACTCATCAGGCCATGGGTCTGGACAAAATGAGCATCCACCAAATTGACTCCTGCTCCACTATCCACAAGCACCGGAACATTCTCAGTTACCCCACCAACAACCACCTCAGCAGGTAAGGTACACTGAGATGAGAAAATGGAGGAAATATACACTCCCTGGTCGCTTCCTTCCACACAACCAGGGGGACGCGGCTTTTTAGATGGAACAGGAATTTTGGCGCGAGCTGGGCATACATTGATAAAATGACCAATCAGCCCACAGTAAAAACATGCCCCCACACCATGGCGAACCCCAGACAACCCCGTTTGGAAACCAACTCCTCCCACCTGCATGGGTTCGTCTGCCTGGTCAGGTGTGTCCTCCTCCCTAGCAAGGACTACAAGGGGCACATTTGGTGTATGCCTCTCCCTCAAGCGTCTATCCACCCTGATGGCCAGGGACATGGCGGCCTCCAACGACTTGGGGGCGGCGTACTGTACCAGAGTATCTTGCAACCTAGGGGACAGACCCTGCACAAAATGGCTCCTAAGGGCCGGGTCATTCCACTGTGTGTCAGTGGCCCACCTCCTAAACTCTGAACAGTAGTCCTCCACCGGCCGGCCCCCCTGCTTGATCTTACGGAGTCGGGATTCCGCCAAAGAGACGCCGTCCAGGTCACCATATACCAGCGCCAGAGCTGCAAAAAACTCGTCCACTGACCGTAGAGATGGTGAAGTGGTCGGCAGGGAGAAGGCACAGGATTGTGGATCACCTTTAAGAAGGGAAATGATGATTCCCACCCGTTGTTCCTCACTCCCTGATGAACGAGGGCGGAGCCTGAAGTATAACTTGCAGGCCTCCTTAAAAACCAAAAATGTATCTCTCCCTCCGGAAAACCTGTCAGGGAGAGATATCTTGGGTTCTGGTAGAGCCTGTACCTGAGCAGAGGCCCAGAACCCCATCAACTGCTGCAGCTACTGCACCACCTCACCACACAGATCCTTGAGCTCAGTGGTGAGAGTCTGGAGCAGTTGGGCAAAGGCCTGCATTTGAGCCATGGCTCACCAGAAAAAATGTGACGGTCGGTGTTAATGTCACGGGGGTACTGGGTAGACTTCAGCTGATTACCCGGGCCCCTGCAATGTCCCTCAAACTAGGGAAACCCTGTCTGTCCCTCTCCCAGAGTTTACACTGAAGGTGTGCATGTCTGGGCCGCCAGGCCTGACCCTTACTCCTGTTTCAGTACTAAGCTGAAACCTCAACCCACCACCCAGTGATAAGACCTCTCACCAACCCCTACAGAAAGCACAGACAGGGAAAACTCTATAATGTGCACAGGGCAAAACAATACAAATATAGGAAATACAGACAAGGTAAAGGTAAACAACACTTAGCTTAACCCCTTAACGACCGCCGATACGCCTTTTAACGGCGGCCGCTAAGGGTACTAAAACCACAGCGCCGTTAATTAACGGCGCTGTGGAAAAAGTGAATAGTGCCCCCCAGAGTTGGATTGTCTCTGGGGTCTCGGTTGCCGAGTGTAGCCGAGACCCCAGAGAACATGATTCGGGGGGGTTTTACCGACCCCCGAGTTGCGATCGCCGGTAATTAACCGTTTACCGGCGGTCGCAACAAAAAAAAAACAACACGATTTGCCATTTAATTTCTCTGTCCTCCGATGTGATCGCACATCGGAGGACAGAGAAATAGTGTCCCCGATGGCCCCCAATAGCCCCCCAATACTCACCTATCTCCCCCGGTGCTCCTCGTGGCTCCCGATGGGCGCCGCCATATTTTTTCCGGGAAAAAATGGCGGGCGCATGCGCAGTGCGCCCGCTGCCCGGCCCCCCGAAGATCTTTGGGGTCTCGGCTGCCGGGGGTAGCCGAGACCCCAAAGAACATGATCGGGGTCGGTTTTTTGCGATCGCCGGTAATTAACTGTTTACCGGCGACCGCAAAAAAAAAAAGAAAAAAGCGATCTGTAATTCTCTGTCCTCTGATGTGATCGCACATCAGAGGACAGAGAAATAGGGGGATTCAGGGACCCTATCATACTCACCCGGTGTCCCTGGGTCCTCCTGCGTCTCCTCTTGCCGGCCGGCTTCTTCCTCGGGAAAGAAAATGGCGGGCGCATGCGCAGTGCGCCCGCCATCTGCTGCCATCTGCCGGCCGGCAGGAGAGACGAGTTGGGGCTAAAATTGGGGTTAGGGTTAGGGTTAGGGCTAGGGTTAGGGCTAGGGTTAGGGTTGGGGCTAAATTTAGGGTTAGGGTTGGGGCTAAATTTAGGGTTAGGGCTAGGGTTAGGCTACTTTCACACTAGCGTTTTTTGGCTTCCGTCGCAATGCGTCGTTGGAGAAAAAACACATCCTGCAAAAGTGCTTGCAGGATGCGTTTTTTCTCCATTGACTTGCATTAGCGACACATTGCGACGGATTGCCACACGTCGCATCCATCGTGCGACGGATGCGTCGTGCTTTGGCGGACCGTCAGCACAAAAAAACGCTACATGTAACTTTTTTTGTGCGACGTGTCTGCCATTTCCGACCGCGCATGCGCGGCCGGAACTCCGCCCCCCGCCTCCCTGCACCTCACAATGGGCAGCGGATGCGTTGAAAAAACAGCATCCGCTGCACCCGTTGTGCGGCGCTTACAACGCTAGCGTCGGTACGTCGGCCCGACACACTGCGATGGGCCGAGTACGACGCTAGTGTGAAAGTAGCCTTAGGCTTCTTTCACACTTGTGTCGGTATGGGGCGGTCGCAATGCGTTGGCCTGACGTACCGACGCACGTTGTGAAAATTGTGCACAACGTGGGCAGCGGATGCAGTTTTTCAACGCATCCGCTGCCCAGTCTATGTCCTGGGGAGGAGGGGGCAGAGTTATGGCCACGCATGCGTGGAAATGGCGGACGCGACGTACAAAAAAAAGGTTACATTGAACTTTTTTTGTGACGACGGTCCGCCAAAACACAACGGATCCAGTGCACGATGGACGCAACGTGTGGCCATCCGTCGGTAATACAAGTCTATGGGCAAAAAGGCATCCTGTGGGCACATTTGCAGGATCCGTTTTTTGTCCAAAACGACGGATTGCGATGGATGCCACACGACGCAAGTGTGAAAGTAGCCTTAGGGTTAGGGTTGGGGCTAAAGTTAGGGCTAGGGTTAGGGTTAAATTTAGGGTTAGGGTTGGGGATAAAGTTAGGGTTAGGGCTAGGGTTGGGGCTAAAATTAGGGTTAGGGTTAGGGTTGGGGCTAAAGTTATGGTTAGGGTTGGGGCTAAAGTTAGGGTTAGGGTTGGGGCTAAAGTTAGGGTTAGAGTTGGGATTAGGGTTAGGGTTTGGATTAGGGTTGGTATTAGGGTTACGTTTGGGATTAGGGTTGGGATTAGGGTTACGTTTGGGATTAGGGTTGGGATTAGGGTTACGTTTGGGATTAGGGTTGGGATTAGGGTTAGGGTTGGGATTAGGGTTAAGGTTAGGGTTGGGATTAGAGTTAGGGGTGTATTGGGATTAGGGTTGAGATTAAGGTTAGGGGTGTGTTGGATTTAGGGTTTTGATTAGGTTATGGTTAGGGTTGAGATTAGGGCTGTTTTGGGGTTAGGGTTGTGATTATCGTTAGGGTTGTGATTAGGATTATGGATCGTGTTGAGATTAGGGTTAGGGGTGTGTTGGAGTTAGGGTTGGAGTTAGAATTGGGGGGTTTCCACTGTTTAGGTACATCAGGGGGTCTCCAAACACGACAGCCAATTTTGCGGTAAAAAAGTCAAATGGTGCTCCCTCCCTTCTGAACTCTGCCGTGCGCCCAAACAGTGGTTTACCCCCACATATGGGGCATCAGCGTACTCGGGATAAATTGGACAACAACTTTTGGGGTCCAATTTCTCCTGTTACCCTTGTGAAAAGAAAAACTTGGGGGCTAAAAATCTTTTTGTGGGAAAAAAAATATTTTTTTATTTTCACTACTCTGCATTATAAACTTCTGTGAAGCACTTGAGCATTCAAAGTTCTCACAACATATCTAGATAAGTTCCTTAGGGGGTCTAGTTTCCAAAATTTGGTCACTTGTGGGGGGTTTCTACTGTTTAGGTACATCGGGGGCTCTGCAAACGCAACATAACACCCACAGACAATTCTATCAAAGTCTGAATTCCAAAATGGCGCTCCTTCTCTTCCGAGCTCTGCCGTGTGCCCAAACAGTGGTTTACCCCCACATATTGGGTACCAGCATACTCAGAACAAATTGGACAACAACTTTTGGGGTCCAATTTCTCTTGTTACCCTTGTGAAAATAAAAATTTGGGGGCTAAAAAAATCTTTTTTGTGGGAAAAAAATATATTTTTTATTTTCACTACTCTGCATTATAAACTTCTGTGAAGCACATGGGCACTCAAAGTTCTCACCACATATCTAGATAAGTTCCTTGGGGGGTCTATTTTCCAAAATGGGGTCACTTGTTGGGGGTTTCTACTGTTTAGGTACATTAGGGGTCTGCAAACGCAACATAACGTCCGCAGATAATTCTATCAAAGTCTGCATTCCAAAACGGCGCTCCTTCCCTTCCAAGCTCAGCCATGCGCCCAAACTGTGATTTATCCCCACATATGGGGTACCAGCATACTCAGGACAAATTGGACAACAACTTTTGGGGTCCAATTTCTCTTGTTACCCTTGTGAAAATAAAAACTTGGGGGCTAAAATATCTTTTTTGTTAAAAATAAAAATATTTTTTATTTTCACGACTCTACATTATAAACTTCTGTGATGCACTTGGGCATTCAAAGTTCTCACTACACATCTAGATAAGTTCCATAGGGGGTCTAGTTTCCAAAATGGTGTCATTTGTGGGGGGTTTCCACTGTTTAGGCACAACAGGGGCTCTCCAAACGTGACATGGCGTCCGATCTCAATTCCAGCCAATTCTACATTGAAAAAGTAAAACGACACTCCTTCTCTTCCAAGCTGTGCGGTGCGCCCAAACAGTGGTTTACCCCCATATATGGGGTATCGACGTACTCAGGAGAAATTGCACAACAACTTTTGTGGTCTAATTTCTCCTGTTACCCTTGTGAAAATAAAAATTTGGGGGCAAAAAGATCATTTTTGTAGAAAAAATGCGATTTTTTATTTTCACGGCTCTACGTTATAAACTTCTGTGAAGCACTTGGGGGTTCAAAGTGCTCACCACACATCTAGATAAGTTCCTTAAGGGGTCTAGTTTCCAAAATGGTATCACTTGTGGGGGGTTTCCACTGTTTAGGCACATCAGGGGCTCTCCAAACGCGACATGGCGTCCAATCTCAATTCCAGCCAATTCTGCATTGAAACAGTCAAACGGCACTCCTTCTCTTCCAAGCTCTGCGGTGCGCCCAAACAGTGGTTTACCTCCACATATGGGGTATCGGCGTACTCAGGAGAAATTGCACAACAAAATTTGTGGTTAAACTTCTGTTTTTACACTTGTGAAAATTAAAAAAAATGGTCCTGAAGTAAAATGTTTGCAAAAAAACCTTAAATGTTCATTTTTTTCTTCCACATTGTTTCAGTTCCTGTGAAGTACGTAAAGGGTTAATAAACTTCTTGAATGTGGTTTTGAGCAGCTTGAGGGGTGCAGTTTTTAGAATGGTGTCACACTTGGTTATTTTCTATCATATAGACCCCTCAAAATGACTTCAAAGGTGATGTGGTCCCTAAAAAAAACATGGTGTTGTAAAAATGAGAAATTGCTGGTCAAACTGCATTAACCCCCGATGACCAGAAAGGAAAAAAAGGTCTTAAACTGAGGTAAACCAGATCTGCCACAAATCCAAAATTGGATCGTGACATTATTTTTGTCCCTTTCAATGTAGAATGCCTGTGTTGGTATCTGGAAACCAGAGTAGGCTGACAAATCTCATTACTTTCTTTTTTATTACAAACATATGTTCCTAGGGAATCCAGCTTATCAAAGTGTAACGCTGCCCGTTTTGAGCAGGACATCACTACGTATGATCAAAATGCAAGATTTGTGACCTTATCTTTGCCTATTTTTAGCTATTTTGTAGCTTATTTTTAGCGTTTGCACTGTAGAATGTCTGCGTGTGTTGGTATCTGGAAACCATCAACAAGTAGGCTGACAGATATCATTACCTTTTATGAAACATAGCTTCCCAGGGAATCCACCTAATCAAAGTGTAACGCTGGCCGTTTACAGCAGGAAATCACTATGGGCTAAAGAGAGACTTGTATTGCCAAGAATAAATGTCAGTAGCAGCATGTTGATGGTTTCCAGGTAGAAATTATTTGGTTTAATGCAGAGTACAATAAAAGGAAGTAGTCCTAGTAATATTCAGCATAAAGGACTTGAATATTTTTACAGATCTAACTGGCTTATTAGTATCCAGAGTCGCTATGTCGTCATATGTTGGACCCGTTTGTGCTTTTTTGGCGGACGTATGATACCACCATCTCCATTGGAATAAAAAAGCGCCACCCCTGTCCACCAACTGTATCTGGGATTGCAGCTCATCGCCACTTAAATTAAGAGGGCCTACTTGCAATACCACATAAAACCTGTGGACAGATGTGTCCTCTTTTTTGGAAGATAGTACTGCACAAGCCCTTCAGCTTAATAGTAAAGAGAACCTGTCACTTGCCGTAAATGTTTGATTGCTCCTTACCTAGTATAAATACCATTGTGTCTACTGAATCTGGTGTGGATTTTCTTTTGTTCCTCAGATTTGGTTCCCTCCTCCCTTTATCCAAGTCGAAGATTGCTATCCTAGTGGGCATGATCATATACATTTATATACAGGGAAGAGGGGGACATATCGAAGGAATGGAAACACACAGGAACAAGAGAAAAACATCTTTGGATTTGAGAGAACAGTGGCGTTTACATCATTACATATTTATGGCACAAATGACAACCCATACCTACAGTCATGGCCTAAAGTGTTGGTGCCCTTGAAATTGTTCCAGAAAACGAACACTAACTTTAGAGTGTTGTCTTCTGAAATCAACCATTTCCACAATCATATGACTGTTTTCTTTTGGCAATTTATTTTCCCTAAAACTGGTCTGGCTCATAGAAGGGACTCCTCCTACCATGACACCCCAATAGGGATTATACCAGAGGTTTTTTGTTGTTTTTTTTTCTTTATTATACCAGGGGTCCTCAAACTTTTTAAACAGGGGGCCAGATCACGGTCCCTCAGACTAATGGAGGGATGGAATATAGTTTAAAAAAAACAAACAAAAAACTATGAACAAATTCCTATGCACACTGCACATATCTTATTTTGAAGTAAAAAAACAAAACAAGACAAACTAATACAATATTTAAAATGAAGAACAAGTAAAGTTAAATCAACAAACTTACCGGTATTTCAATGGGAACCATGGGCCTGCTTTTGCCTAATGAGATGGTCAATGTCCGGTTCCATATTTATCACTGCCAGTCATAACAAGTGAAGCAATTGTTCTCTTTCCTGATATCATGGTTTCCTAGGGATTCCAAATTGCTATTAGTAAAATACATACATATATATATATATATATATATATATATATATATATATATATATATATATACACACACACACACACACACATATATATACACATATATATTATATATATAATTTAAATATATATTATAATATATATTATAATATACTATAATATATTATTATATATATTATAATATACTATAATATATTATTATATATATACATACATATACAGTATATATATATTATAATATATACATATACATATATATAATTGTCTAAGGGTCACTTCCGTCTGTCTGTCCTTCTGTCTGTCACTGATATTCATTGGTCGCGGCCTCTGTCTGTCATGGAATCCGTCACTGATTGGTCTCGCCAGCTGCCTGTCATGGCTGCCGAGACCAATCAGCGACGGGCACAGTCCCTCCCTACTCCCCTGCAGTCAGTGCCCGACGCCCACTCCATACTCCCCGTAGTCACCGCTCACACTGAGTTAATGCCAGCGGTAACGGACCGCGTTATGCCGTGGGTAAATCACTCCGTTACCGCCGCTATTAACCCTGTGTGACCAAGTTTTTACTATTGATGCTGCCTATGCAGCGTTCAATAGTAAAAAGATCTAATATTAAAAATAATAAAAAAAATTAAAAATCATTATATACTCACCTTCCGCCGCCTTTCCCGCTTCTCGCGACGCTCCGGTGACCGCTGCATGCAAGCGGCAGGTTCCGGTGGCAAGGATGGTATGCGAGAAGGACCTGCCATGACTAGTGTTGAGCATTCCGATACCGCAAGTATCGGGTATCGGCCGATACTTGCGGGTATCGGAATTCCGATACCGAGATCCGATACTTTTGTGGTATCGGGTATCGGTATCGAAACAACATTAATGTGTAAAATAAAGAATTAAAATAAAAAAATATTGCTATACTCACCTCTCCGACGCAGCCTGGACCTCACCGAGGGAACTGGCAGCGTTCTTTGCTTAAAATGCGCGCGTTTCCTGCCTCCCACGACGTCACGGCTTCTGATTGGTCGCGTGCCGCCCATGTGGCCGCGACGCGACCAATCACAGCAAGCCGTGACGTAATTTTGAGGTCCTGGAAGCCTAATTCTAGGCGTTCAGGATTTTAAAATTACGTTCCGGCTTGTGATTGGTCGCGTCGCGGTCACATGGGCGACGCGACCAATCACAAGCCGGAACGTAATTTTAAAATCCTGAATGCCTAGAATTAGGCTTCCAGGACCTCAAAATTACGTCACGGCTTGCTGTGATTGGTCGCGTCGCGGCCACATGGGCGGCACGCGACCAATCAGAAGCCGTGACGTCGCGGGAGGCAGGAAACGCGCGCATTTTAAGCAAACAACGCTGCCGGTTCCCTCGGTGAGGTCCAGGCTGCGTCGGAGAGGTGAGTATAGCAATATTTTTTATTTTAATTCTTTATTTTACACATTAACCCCTTCATGACCTTGGGATTTTTCGTTTTTCCGTTTTCGTTTTTCACTCCCCTCCTTCACAGAGCCATAACTTTTTTATTTTTCCGTCAATTTAGCCATGTGAGGGCTTAATTTTTGCGGGACGAGTTGTACTTTTGAACGACATCATTGGTTTTACCATGTCGTGTACTAGAAAACGGGAAAAAAATTCCAAGTGCAGTGAAATTGCAAAAAAAGTGCAATCCCACACTTGTTTTTTGCTTGCCTATTTTGCTAGGTTCACTAAATGCTAAAACTGACCTGCCATTATGATTCTCCAGGTCAGTACGAGTTCATAGACACCTCACATGTCTAGGTTATGTTTTACCTAAGTGGTGAAAAAAAATTCCAAATTTTGCAAAAAAAAAAAAAAAAAAAAAAAATTGCGCCATTTTCCGATACTCGTAGCGTCTCCATTTTTCGTGATCTGGGGTCAGGTGAGGGCTTATTTTTTGCGTGCCGAGCTGGCGTTTTTAATTATAGCATTTTGGTGCAGATACGTTCTTTTGATCGCCCGTTATTGCATTTTAATGCAATGTCGCGGCGACCAAAAAAACGTATTTCTGGCGTTTCGATTTTTTTTCTCATTACGCCATTTAGCGATCAGGTTAATGCTTTTTTTTTATTGATAGATCGGGCGATTCTGAACGCGGCGATACCAAATATGTGTAGGTTTGATTTTTTTTTTATTGATTTATTTTGATTGGGGCGAAAGGGGGGTGATTTAAACTTTTATGTTTTTTTTATTTTTTTCACATTTTTAAAAACTTTTTTTTTTCACTTTTGCCATGCTTCTATAGCCTCCATGGGAGGCTAGAAGCAGGCACAGCCCGATCGGCTCTGCTACATAACAGCGATCATCAGATCGCTGTTATGTAGGAGAATTGCAGGTGTGCTGTGAGCGCCGACCACAGGGTGGCGCTCACAGCCACCGGCGATCAGTAACCATAGAGGTCTCAAGGACCTCTATGGTTACCATTCAGAAGCATCGCCGACCCCCAATCATGTGACGGGGGTCGGCGATGACGTCATATCCGGCCGCACGGCCGGATGCGGTAGTTAAATGCCGCTGTCTGCGTTTGACAGCGGCATTTAACTAGTTAATAGGTGCGGGCAGATCGCCATTCTGCCCGCGCCTATTGCGGGCACATGTCAGCTGTTCAAAACAGCTGACATGTCCCGGCTTTGATGTGGGCTCACCGCGGAGCCCTGCATCAAAGCAGGGGAGCTGACCTCGGACAGTATAGTACGTCCGAGGTCAGTAAGGGGTTAGGATCCCAGGGCCTGAAGGAGAGTTTCCTCTCCTTCAGACCCTGGGAACCATCAGGAATACCGTCCGATACTTGAGTCCCATTGACTTGTATTGGTATCGGGTATCGGTATCGGATTAGATCCGATACTTTGCCGGTATCGGCCGATACTTTCCGATACCGATACTTTCAAGTATCGGACGGTATCGCTCAACACTAGCCATGACATCACGGTCATGTGACCGCGATGTCATCACAGGTCCTGCGCGCCTGCGCGATAAGGACCTGCCATGATGTCACGGTCATGTGACCACGACGTCATCACAGGTCCTGCGCTCATACCAACCCTGGGACCGGAAGCTGCCATGTGCACCGCACACAGGGCCAGAACTTCAAAAGGGCCTTCGGGAGGGGAGTATATGTTTATTTTTTATTTTAAGTCTGTATACTATGTGGCTCTGTGCTGTATACTACGTGGCTGGGCAATATACTACGTGGCTGGGCAATATACTACGTGGCTGGGCAATATACTAAGTGGATGGGCAATATAATCCTTCACTGGGCAATATACTACGTGGCTGGGCAATATACTACGTCGCTGTGCAATATAGTACGTGGCTGGGCAATATACTACGTCACTGGGCAATATACTACGTGGCTGGGCAATATACTACGTGGCTGGGCAATATACTACGTGGCTGGGCAATATACTACGTCGCTGTGCAATATACTACGTGGCTGGGCAATATACTACGTGACTGGGCAATATACTACGTCACTGGGCAATATACTACGTGGCTGGGCAATATACTACGTGGCTGGGCAATATACTACGTGGCTGGGCAATATACTACGTGGACATGCATATTCTAGAATACCCGATGCGTTAGAATCGGGTCACCATCTAGTGTATATATATATATATATATATATATATATATATATATATATATACACATACACACACACACACACACATATATACATACATACATACAGCGCTACAAAAACAATATACTGGCAATAACATTGTCCGCACAGATACATACAGACTGCACTGCCCATCAATGCAGCCTTTCCAGTCAATATCCTTTCAGCCTCACCAGTGCCCATATTGTTGGAACTCTTCTTTTACCTCAGGCTCAGACTTGTGTGGTGCGAGAGTCCCCAATAGGCAGGTAAACGTCCCCAATAGGCAGCACAGGTCCCCAATAGGCAGCATAGTCCAAACCCGGCGTTAAAAAATAAAACAAAAAACCTGTACTCACCTATGTGCCCCGCTGCTCTGAAGAGGCTCCTGTTCGACTCAGTCTTCTTCTGGCACAGGTGACGTGACATCAGGCCACGCAGGTGGCATGATGACAATCACGTGGTGCACTGGTCTATGCTGCATACGGAGGGCCGCGCATCGGCCTTTCCTCGCCACCTTGCCATTCTGCCTGTGATTACAGGGCCCGGCAGCATTGAACTGTAGTGAAGTTCAATGTCGGCCGGGCCCAGGGGCCGGATAAATGTCCTCAGCAGGCCGCAAGTGGCCCGCGGGCCGTAGTTTGAGGACCCCTGGATTATACAATTGTGGCGCCCCTGAGGGTCCAGTTGCCACAGAGGTACTACACCTCAGCCAGAGGTGTGGTACTCCGCTCTCGGGTAAGTAGGGGACACTACCCAGGACCCACACACTAGCATCCAACACTAGACCTCTATAGGCCAGGAGGGAACTAGGTAGAGGGTGTGGGTGGAGGAAGTAGAGGGGTTGTCGTGGAAAAAAGAGGGAGGAGTCAGGAAGATACTTGAAAGGAAGGGAGTGGGGAGGAGTGGAAGAGATCAGATTTGAGAGAGTTGGAGCTGGGGACTTGAGCAGTGAGAAGCTCATGTCAGCACCAGAGGACAGAAAGAGAATAAGGAAGACAAAGAGAAGCTACTGACAGAAAGGAGAGAAGGGGTCCTAGTGGAACGTGTAGTGAGGAATCCACTCGTGTGGCCCGTATCCACGCCGACTGTAGTTGGTTGGAGGGACCAGGTCGCAGTGGGGGAACCGGCCCCCAATACTAGTGGAGAACTACAAGGCTCAGCCAACAAGCCAGAGGCTGTGGGATCTGTATGTGAAACAGGCACATCCACACACATTCACTGAAAAGGCAGGACCAAGAAGACCAGAAGGACGTCACCCGACAAGATCTGAGGTTGCTGGCCTGGGACACTGTGTGAAGGCGAGGGCAGGAGAGGCGGGAGCCAGCGCAGTGAGATGGCCAGGGAAGGTACATAAGAAGGGGGTTCTGGCAAAGTGGACCCCAAATTACCTGAGAGCTGGCTTGACCACAGACTGAGGACACAGCACCCGGCTGGGACTGCATTTAAGAACTGTGAGTAAAAGTGTGGAAACTGAACCCTGCTGTGTCCTCTGAATAATCACTGCATCACCTGCCCTGCATCACAACAATCAATCATTAACTTGAACTATTTAACTGCTCTGGGGGCCTAGCTCTACCCGTGGAGAGCTGAAACACCTCTGCTGCGTCACCATCTGCCCCAGTGGACATGAACTGCAGGGTCAGCCATTTCCCTATTGCCAAGCACTATGGGTGCCATTGGATCGCCCCCAGACGCAGGGCAATGGGGTACTCGGTACCGGGTCCCTCTGTCTTGGTTCTGGGGATGTCACGGTGGCCCGACCCGGTCCGTGGCCCTGCTAAGGGGCGTCCAATTAAAGGTGTAGGTGGTGGTGGTTTAGGTCGCGGTAAATAACGAGGACACAAGGTTGCAGTCTCTTTACCTTTTACTGTAGACTTCAGCATCCACAATCCAGAGCACTGCTAACAGGGCTTGCTGAGACCGGCCGGTCCGAAGGCACATCCAGAGTTCCCTTTGCAGGTGGAAATCAGTAGCCTTCCTACTTGCGCCTGTGTGTTGTAGTACCTCCCTGCTGAGAACCACGGGATAGTCCTCACAACTCTTGTATCTGTTTCTGATGTTCTCTCTCTCCGTCCCCCAGTTTGGATAGGACGCACCCATATGATGGGGGTAGGCCTGGAGCTATTTTATAGGGACCCTAGAGACGCCCCTCTCCCACAATTTGCCTCCGTTGTCTGCTTAGGTGTAAAGTTGAGACAACCAACCTAAAGTCAACTACCCTGCCGTGATTAAAGTAAAGCGTAGAGCCAGTATTCCATCGGTGTTCCGGCCTCCGGCTACGCGCCTCAGAAGGATGTTGCCACGATCTTAGGGCACGACTCCTCCCGGTATTATCTCCTTTGTTGCTGTGATCTCGTTTCTCACTTCTCCACAATATACTTCGCTTCTTGTCCTTTCTTAAGATACTGCCGCAATGAAGTGCAGGCACGGCTCCGTAACGATCTGTCTCTTGCTAGGCCTCTGTCAGGATCCCACTCCTGACAGGGACCCCCCTGAATCTTTCCCCGCAACACCCTCTCTCACTGGATGTTGCCTGGGCAAAACCCAGTCAGCTTTCTCTCTAACTTCCTATCCAACCCCCAGTTTTACCAGAGTGTGAGGAGTGGCCTAATACATAGAACCTTTTGCTCCCCCTGGTGGCCGGAGTGTGAAGTGTAATGTTTGTCTGTGATACCTGGTCAGGTGAACTCCTTTGGTACAATCAGACGTACCATCACTCCCCTTAGCGGCAGATACAATACTGCACGACCAGGACTCTGGGGCGCTGCACCATCAGGAACTAAATACCTCAAACTTTAATTCCCCTTTAATTGACTTTTATTGGATGCCCAGGGCCATACAGTGGGTAACTGCTGACGGGACAACCCCCTTAAGAACCGTCCGATCCAGCCCGAGTACCCCACGGCCCTAGCGGGCGCTCCACAGTCATGGCTGAAAGTGTTGCCACCCTTGAAGTTGTTTAATAAAATGAAGTATTTCTCCCAGACAATTATTTCAATTATACACGTTTTGTTATAGACGTGTTTATTTCTTTTATGTGTATTTTAGCAACAACAAAAATGGGGAAAAGAAGGCAAATAGGACACACAAAACCCCAAAAATGGTCCGGACAAAATTGTTGGCACCGTCAACTTAATATTTGTTTGCACCCTCTTTAGAATAAATAACTGAAATCAATCGCTTCCTATAAACATCAAAAAGCTTCTTACATCTCTTAGCTGGAATTCTGGAAGACTTCTTTTGCAATCTGCTATAGGTCTCATGTGAAAGCGCCTTCTCCCAACAGCAATTTTAATAACTTTCCAGAGGTGTTCATTGAGATTTAGGTAAATCTGGACTCATTGCTGCCACTTCCGAACCCTACAGCACTTTGCTTCCATCCATTTCTGGGGGCTTCTTAAAGTATGCTTGGTATTAGTGTACTGTACAAGCCTTGACTTGGCAGGCAAAACCCAGCTTTCTGGCACTAGCCACTACATTGCCACCCAAAATCCTCTGGTAATCTTCAGATTTCATGATGTCTTGCACAAAGTCAAGGCACCCAGTGCCAGAGGAAGCAAAAAGCCTCAAAACATCTTTGAACATCCACCATATTTGACTGTAGGTACTGAGTTCTTTTCTTTGTAGGCCTCATTCTGTTTTTTGTAAACAGAATGACGTGCTTTACCAAAAAGCTCTACCTTGGTCTCATCTGTCTACAAGATGCTTTCCCAGAAGGATTTGGACTTACTCATTTAGATATAGGCAAACTGCAGTCTAGCTTTTCCATGTCTGTGTGTCAGCAGTGGGGTCCTCCTGGGTCTCCTGCCATAGCATTTAATTTCATTAAAATGTTGAGGGATAGTTCATGCTGACACTGATGCACCCTAAGCCTGCAGGGCAGCTTGAATTTCTTTGGAACTTGATTGGGACTGCTTATCCACCATTCGGACTATCCTGCATTGCGACCTTTCATCAATTTTTCTCTGTCGTCCACGTCCAGGAAGATTAGGTACAATGCTATGGGTTGTAAACTTCTTGACTATGTTGCACACCGTGGACAAAGGAACATAAAGATCTCTGGCGATGGACTTGCAACCTTGAGATTGCTGATATTTTTCAACAATTTTGGTTCTCAAGTCCTCAGACAGTCCTCTTCTCTTTCTGTTCTCCATGTTTAGTGTGACACACACAGAAACACAATGCAAAGACTGAGTCGACTTTTTTATATCTGGTTTAAGGTGTGATTTTCATCTTGCCCACACCTGTTACTTGCCACAGGTGAGTGTGAAAGAGCATCACATACTTAAAATAAAGATATTTACCCACAATTTTGGCAAAATGTTAATCATTTTCTCCGGCCCTTTTTTGGGCTTTTGTGCGGAATTATGTCCAATTTGTCTTTTTTCCTGTTATGTCAATGCACACAAGGAAATAAAACATGAATATAGCAAAACACGTGTAATAGCAATAATTTTCTGGGAGAAATACTTCATTTTCTGGAAAAACTTCAAGGGTGGCAACACTTTCAGCCATGACTGTATAATCCCTACTGGGGTATCATGGCAGGAGGAGTCTACTGTTTTTGGGATCCCTTCTGCAAGCCAGGTCAGTTTTAGGGAAAATAAATTGCCAAAAGAAAACAATCAAATGATTGTGGAAATGGTTGATTTCAGAAGACAACGCTCTAAAGCTAGAGTTCGAGATGAGCGAATAAATTCGTAGAACTTTGGTCAGGATTCCGTGAAGAGACAAGAGACCAAAGCGTACCTGCTGCAATCCCCTCTGTTAATAGGTGCAACATCATCAGATGAGGCGTTGGAGATTCTGGCAGGTAGGAGGTGGTCTCATAAGGCATCCATGGCTTGTAGACATGGCCATCGGACTATCACTAGAAAAAAAAACAAAGCATGGTCATTATAACCCTACAAACCTGTGATTGGGATGGGGAGGGGGGAACGTACTATCATGCAGTCCCATGACCACCAGCTTTCCAAACCTTTCCCTCTCCCAATAATTACCTGTGTGTCATTGCCTTGATACAGGCGACTGTAATGCAGTCCCTAAAATCAATTCTGCATGCACGCTGGCTATTAATGGGAATTGGCTGCGTGCTTTCATTGTATGGATGGCTTGAAATCAGATCAGTGCAAGGAGCAGGAAATGCTGCATGTTTTCTGTTATTCAGAGACCATTTTAATAACCCTAAATCAAAAGCACACATAAAATACCAAGCTATTTAAGAGAATGGGGGGCGAGTCAGGAGTAAGCTATACATAATTACTCAGCCATGCTAAAATAATGTTATGAGAAAGAGACACACAGGCTAAATAATTGCCTGCCTATTGTCATCAGTGATCACAAAAAGAGGGGGGGACGCACGATGTCGGGGGTATCAGAGGCGCCAACGAGCAGCTGCAGCCACATAGCACCATCCTGCACACATTAATATATGATAAGCGAATAATACCTGTCACCTGCAAAATCCGGAAAAACAGAACACCCCCCCCCCCAAAAAAAAAAAAAATCTATTCCAATCTCAGAATTAATGCAAATGTAAAAAAAAACAGCAATAGTCAATAAATGGGCGACATCTTGCTTCTGTTAACTCTTTCAGCCAGTAATGGTTTTGACACTGCACCAAATACCGTCGAATAATAACAAGTTGTGTATTTACCCAAATGTCATATCCAATTGTATCATGAGATGTAATATTGTCTGCTGGTAACGGCTCGACGTGCTATGCATGGCTAATTATCTGTGAACTGACAAAGCCTGTAACCCAGAGGTGGCTGAGCCAATCTGTAGGAAAAAAAAAAATACAATCATGAAGATAAATAATATAGTAAAATAAGAACAAACAAAACTATAGAATTATATGTAAAGAATAAAGCAATAACTTACAAAATAGCAAGAAAAATATACCATTTAAATAAAACAAAATTAAAAAATAAATATGAAATAAAAAAAATCATAAAAATCATGAATAACAAAAAATCAATAGAACTAACAAAAAAGTGTGAGGACATATATGTATGCATATATACACACACACACACACACATATATATATATATATATATATATATATATAATTTACAATTTTTTATAGATTTCACACTTTTTTCACTTTATTTATCCTTAAAAAATTGAGTAGTAAGATTTTATTTATTTTTACTAGAATGAAAAATTAGAAAAATAAAGGTTTAGGTCAACGTGGACTGAAAGATTACATTCCATGCAAATTGCTCGGTGAGGTCTAATTTCTAACATTAATTTTCTTATCACTAAACAACCCTGGTTTATGAATTGTTTATGATAAATGGCCTAGAATGAGGAGAGGAATGAAAAAAAAATGTAATGAATAAGCTGGTATGGCTCAGATCATCACTGTGTGATTGCTGTACTCCAGGCATGAAGACAATAACGCTTGCAGGAGAAAAAAATATATAGAGGTTTTAAATTCCTTATCCTTTATGACTGAGACCAAGACATTACCATTTTGTTATGTTCCTTGACTGAAACCTGATTATTCATCTGTCTCGCGAGCAGAAATCTTGAAGCTTTTTTTTTCTTTAACAAATGAACATGAAACACACAGAACAAGAAAGACCCCCAAAAAAGAAAATAAGGAGAGAAAAAAAATAAATTTAACTAAATCACATAATAAAATGAGACATTTTATCACTGTAGATGTATAGAGAGCTTTAAAAATACAGATTATATTTTCTATGCATTGAGTTGAGCAGCAGTCATTTAAGTATGGTGTGAAAAAACAAGCAACACAATCCTTTTGTCACAACTCAGCTATCGGGTGACCAGGGACCAGGGGCTCCTTCCCTGTCCCCAACACTAGGGGGTGCCCTAGCTCACCCTATTCCCGAGATACTTCTGAAGGTGAAGATGCCGGGGCCGCCACCCTTGCCTGATCTCCTGAATCAGCTCTCCGTCTGTTCTCTTCCCTCACCCAGGGAAGAGGGGCACTGCCATGCACCACAGTACACCAACCCGACGAACAAGGCAACATGAACAAGGGGTAATTGAAAACACCAGGCATACAAATATTCATTCACATATAACAGAGGAATGCACCGGGGAGTGGAGGACAAGGAAAAAGCAAATCAAGAGGAGGGAAGGGAGTTATCACACTTACAAACCATGCAACAGTCACAGTAACACCTCCAAACTGCTTGTCATATAAACACTTCTCCTCCAAGCCATGCAGCATAAGCTAGCTCTGACATGGGTTTCAGGCAGGACCCAGATTATATAGGGGATTGGAGTGGCTAATTAAGCTCAGCTGAGAGCTCAGACTCCCAGAGTCTCCATCATGACCAATTAACCCGTTATGCCAAAGGAAATTAACACCATTTAAAAGGAAGGTGAAGTGCTTCTTTTCAGTGCAGGTGTAGGAGCAATCAAACTCTGCAGTCTTCTGGCTCCTCTCTGTTGCGGTAAACCGGTGACACCTTTCCTTCATCTTAGGACCGTGGATTGGTGCTGCTGATTGGAGCCCAGGGCTAAAAGCTACTTGATTCAAAGGTGATCTTCTCAGGCCAAGGTTGATATATATTTTGGTAAACAGACTATATTGGCAAGAAGCCCACAGGACACCTGGTGCCAGATTGTAGGACTAGAATCATATCGATGGTCAATTGAGTCAATATGTTTGAGATAGCACCAGAGGTTATCACATTGGCTTCTACTCTGTTATGACACTGTCCCTGGTCCAGGCCTCCCAAGACACACACACCTGTATCTTGGTATTAAGATTCTTTGTATGTCTGTGCACCATGACCTACTCAGTAACTGTTCCAGGACACCTTCCTCTCTGCCGTCGCCAGAACCACTCTGCTTCCTCTCTGCCGTCGCCAGAACCACTCTGCTTCCTTTCTGCCGTTGCCAGAACCACTCTGCTTCCTCTCTGCCATCGCCAGAACCACTCTGCTTCCTCTCTGCCATCGCCAGAACCACTCTGCTTCCTCTCTGCCGTCGCCAGAACCTCTACTACCCTCTCTGCTGCTGCCAGAACCTCTGCTACCCATTTCCCGCATTCCTCAACTGCTTGCTGCACCGACACCTGTATGCACACCCGGACCTTGGGCTTTGAGGATCCACATCACCAGGTGAGCCTTACAGACCACATGAAGTTTCTCCAGAATGACTATCTTAAGTATGGGACTTCAAACTGCTCTGCAATTCAAACATTACTTGCTGTGCCCATGTTCAGTCTTTACAGTTTCTTATAAATCGCTTCAAAGATACAAAGTAGTTAAAAACAAAAAAAAAGTGACCTGACAATTCTTCAGGTGCTAATTAAATTCATACAAGTAAAAAAAAAAAAAAAAAAAAAGTCCCGCAGCAAAAAACTACCTCAAGGCCAAAAAAAGATGCTTCAGGAATCAAAAGGCGGCATTTTGTGCTGGAAAAATGAAGTGTGCATGCCGTCATCTAAAAGACTTGAGGAAATCTAGATCGGACCACAAATGCATACGATAGGGCAGTACCGTAGGTAGAAGACGGGGGTTAATAAAAACGTAGTTCTTTTTGACAAGGCACGTGACACTTCCTACTCAAATATGCAAATAGGCATCTAAAAGAAGTCTCATGCACATACCCCAAGACGGGTCGGGGTCCGATCTCTGTGACTTCTACCCATTCCCATAAATGTACACACTGAGGCCCCTTTGGCATTTGTCCTACACAGCAGAGCTCAATGAATAGCTGCATTACCCAATCACCTACTAAAGGGCAAGTGCAGAAAACCGTATGTTCTCCACCCAAGAAAAATGGTCCAAATATGCTAATCAGATTGGGCTCAGGGCAGGCTCAGCGCAGGCTCAGTTTTTCTCGGATGTGGAGGATTAAAAAAAGAAATAAGTTTCTCCATCATCTCCATTTAGTCTGTCCATGAAAATCGGACCGCATCCAGATGTCATCAAGTGAGTCGCCCACCAGGGCAATGGGGATTCTCGGTACCGGGTCCGGTCGCTCTTAAAGGGGATGTCACAGTTGCTGCAACCCGGTCCGTGGCCCTGGGACTCAATTAAAGGGGAACGGTCTTAAAAGGGGTTTTCGTATAAAGTTTGTCGTGACGCCACCTGTGGTGTTCGGTCAGTGGGGACCGACGCCGCTTAAAGGGTTCCTCTGGGGTGATGGTATGGCGGCTAGATGGTGACGCTTCCCACAGGTGAAGCGGGGTCCATAGGGGTCCCAAGGTGTGGGGCACCGATGGCGTGGTGGATGGTATGGCAAAGAATGAGGACACAGGTTTGCAGTCTTTACCTGGTATACTGATGATAGCAGTCCTCAGACCAGGGTACCAAGTGCAGGGTAGCTGTGGTCTGGCCGGCTTGGAGGCAATAGGGGTTCCCTCTCCCACGTGAGGTCCATAAGCCTTTCCTACTTGTGCTACTTTAGTTGGCGAGGTCCCTGCTGCTTGAAGCTTGTTGCAAAGTCCCCTCTCTCCTGTCCTGAGACAGATGTCTGTATGATAGAAAGTTTGAGCCATTTTATAGGGTCTCTATCATGACCCGGGCTCTCAGGTTACTTGCTTCACCTCAGACTTGATGCGGGCAACTGACCCACAGTCCTAAGCCCTCTGGTTCTGTCGTGCGTCCTGGAGAACAACACGACCTCGGGCTCCCAGTACCTGGTTTCTGCGCTCTGGCTTTGAGGGTGTCCTTCTGCTGTTACCATGCTAAGCCTCTTCCTCCTCTGTGCTTCTTCTTTCTAAGCTCCTCCACTATTCAACTCCTTGAAATTCTCACTCTTTCCAGAGGATGCAGCTCCCACGTGGCTGCTGGCCTCTGTCTGTTCCAGACGTCCTTCTCCTCTCCTCACTCCTCTACAACTGGCTGACTTCTCCTCCAGACCAGGATGCATAAAATCTAAGGAAGCTCCCCTGAATCCGGCTCCTGAGCTCACCCTCCTGGCCTAGATTCAGATGTGTTGAATGTGAGTGCCTTACCTGACAGACAGAATCTCCCTTGCCTCCAAGCGTGACATCATCACCCTCCCCGAAAGGAAGGCAACATCACTGCAACATCCGGTTACCTGGGGTGTTGCACAAGTGCAGACCGATGATTTCCACAGACTTATAGAAAGGAATGTACTAGTGGCTTCCGATTATCGGGGGCAAATTATGCAAGCCGAAATTTTTTTTTCGGACCACTCAGTCTGAGAAAAAAAAAGAAAACTATCATGTGTACAGGCTCACTGAATAACATTGGCTTAAGTCCATTCCGATGCTTTAACTGATTACGGTCAGGCCAAAAGTACGGTTATCTGCACCAGTCCAAAGAATAAGCGATTGTCAAGATGAAGAGACAGTAGCACTTTGCTTAGCACTACACCCCTTTGGCTTTGTTTGTCCCTCCCCTTTGAACACAGAGATTGGCCGAATCCTTTGGCAGTCCCTTTGGTTTAGTCGGGAGAAGGCTAATGACTTAAAACAATCAAACGTTTTAGGAAACGACAGTTACTCTATAGCACGTTTTGTGGCTACTTTGTGTTGATGGGTGTGGAAAATTAAAAAAAACAGGTAGAAAATAAATAACAAAAAGACATAATCGTGTGGACAAAGTGTACAATTGTTTTTATATTAAAATAATTCCAGTAAGCCAGTGAAGCTCGGCTTTTCCGGACAGGCTGCTGTTTATGAGCACGGTCTACTCTTCTTACCAGTTCCATCAGTATTAATATAAAGTTTTCCGTCCACATGATAAGTCAATCTCTAAACTTTTGCAGAACCTCACGACATAAAAGTAAAAAAAAAAAACAATCAATATCTTCTTCCCTCTAATACGTCCTTTATTACATCAGCTAAAAGAAAACAAAAGGCTTCCGCCTCCATGTAGCACATTAATGTCTGACATTATATTGCTTGAGAACCCCGGTGGCAATCTCTGTTGTTTTACATTGTCTATATTAATATGTTTTTGTTCCCTAAAATAGATCAGACTTATCTGGCTTAATATTCTTTAATTATCCCAAGATCCAACAAACAAGTTTAGCTTCATTTGCGGCGGATTTCGTTATTAAAGAAAAATAATAAATACAAATAATTGTTACGAGCGTTGCCACGTCTTTAATTTGCTATATAGTTGTAACATTTGTATCACTGCGGATGACAATGTACAACAGGTTCCATGACAATGGTGTAATCATTTACCATGGTATAGAGCCTCATTTTACAAAGCTGACATTTACTCTCCCTAATTAAGTAAATGAAGAAACGATATTTTGTGCCACCATTACACATTACTTGACAATTGTACGCATGAACTTAATTATGGATTTCTTAATATCAACAGCAGAAATCTAATAAAACTCAGTGTGAAGGAATAGAATCACGATGACGCCGAGAGATCCATGTGGGCTACGGGGAAATGGAGAAAAGTTTACTAGTGAGAAATAAAAGAAATAAAAAGTTTTAGTAATAGGTTGGAAGGAAATTTATTTTCCCCTTTTGGAACGGACACTGACAAAATAAAGTTGTCCGACTTTTAAAAAAATAAAAATTGTAGCAAAAAAATAAAATAAAAATTAAGAAAAGTCAATCCCTTGCCGAACCTGCACAGAAGCTCCAGCAATCTACACTAGCTGTCACATGACCATTGCAGCCAATCACTAGTAAGGCACATGACTGCCTAGGCCATTGATTGGCTGCAGCAGTCATGTGCCAAATAAAGGAAGATCTGAAGAATCATAGAGGATTAAAAATGTGAAGATGGTTTTATTTTTTTCTATATTTTACAACATTTGCTGCAGTCTTTTTTTTTCTCCTCATTGGTCGAATTATCATTTTTTTTTTATAAATTACTAGATGTTTTTCCAATTTTTGGAAAAATATGAATTTACGGGAATGGAGATGAACTTGTAAACAACAAATTAGTAAATTTTCGTTCTCATCCCTGACATGATATTCTCTTTTACTTTTGGGCCTCACAAGTTTTGGACCATCACATAAGGATTAAAGGGGTATTCCCATCTTCAATATGTAGTAGGTGTAATAATAATATTAGCAAATACCTCCAGTTAGAAATGTAGTATCATTTTTCTGATTGACCATGTCTCTTGTCTCATGTACAGGCATTGCAGGACCAGTAATTGACAACATACAAAGTGTTGCTACCTTGCAAAGAGCACCGGATTCCCTGTTTTTCAAGTTAAAGTCTACTCTTAGAACTGATAAAAAAAATTATAAAAATATCAATACGTCTTTCTACGTTTAGGCTGTGACTATATGGTGACTTTGGGAATAATCATAAGTTTGCTAGGTGCCGGTACTACATTGCAGTGCAATACCAGTAAATGGGGTCACATTGAGACCCCATGGGTATGGTGTCCATTACAAGCAAGTAGCAAGAAGTCCAACTGCATGGGATTATTTGCAACTTCCTTGTCACAGTCGCAGTACCCTCAAAGTCGCAATATGGCTCCATTCACTTGTATTGTGTTGCAATGTAGCAACATCACCTAGCCAACTTTGGTGGCAAGACTTGTGTCCACAGTGTAGCCCACATCCACTTCCCCGATTACAGACTGCAGCTTATCAAAATGGTTTTCAACATGTATGTATCCAATGAGCATATCAAACGGAGAAGAGGTCCTGCTGCAAAAATAATGGGCCTTTCATTATGGTGCTGGGTTTTGCGACCTGGGATATAAGGACGTAGTGTTCTGTTTTCCATTCCTCTTCCCGATGCCCCCCAAAAAAATGGAGCATCTATGGTGGGAATTCATGCACAGGTTCTCATCATCCAGGCAGACAGAATAAGTCCCATCAAGGCTTGGCCATTTCTCTCTCCAATGCCTTCGCTTGGTCTTCCTCTCTGGCATAAATATCTTTGAGCTTGAGGAGGGGGAACAAGACAAGTAAGAATCAGCAAGATCATGGATGAAGACAACCAAAAATCATACAGAAACCTCAAGAACCAACTTGAAAAACAAATATCATGCAGAAAAGCCACCAAATAGTCAACATAGCCTCTACACCTTTTGGTCTAGTAGGGTCAATGCGCATAGGAGAAGATGATTCCATGTTGGTAATAAGGTCCTAATTGGGACCTTTAGGCTTCAAATCGAAAATTCCACTTCGGAATTTCCACAATTCCAAATTGACTCTTACCCTGAAAATCCACCATATTAAAAACATAGAAAACGAGCCAAAATAAACCAGATAACCTTTCCTGAGCATCAGGTAAATCAAAGGTCACAGATAACATGAAACATGTAAATGGTACAACATGGCTGCCGGCGCTGTATGTAGGTCTCCAAGAACGGTGGAAATGCCGAGCTGCTCCTGATTCTTAGGAAATGTTTTGCTATTCCACATATGCTGCAGATGTCATTGAGAATATAATAAAGCATTGGATTGTTCTATTGGTTAAAAACATTACTTTGATTAATTTTTCACACACTTCACTACAAAACCATCTGTCTGATTAACATTCTGGAGAAATATATTGTTTTGTAACAACGGGAGTCATGCCATGTTCCTTCTTAACCACACAAACATTGGTAGCATTTCAGATAAAGCGGCTTCTAATCATTACAGTCAATTCCGCTGTAGGCAGCAAGTACTTTAATCTTACTTGAGCGCTGACCTATAAATGTCTCCCGCATACAACATTACCCATTTTGGCTTTTCTGCTTGCAGAGTTTCCCTTTAGCTTCAAAAATAGATAATTTGTAGAAATCTAAATACAATAAATGTCCCATTGTAGAATCATAAAAATAACAATTCAACAATAAGATCATTACTAAAATCGGCCACTCAAAATGGGTAGACGGTTGGCGGCTCCTAGACTTGGCCTTAACCTCAGGGAACCCGGATCATTCTTCAGAAGTTTTCACCTAAAGTATTTGCTTTCAACTATAGTGCCTTGAATAAGTATTCATACCCCATGAACGTTTGAACACTTTTTCACATTACACCCAAAAACTTAAATGTATTTTATTAGGATTTTATGGGATACCAACATTAAGTACCAAGTGTTTGTGAAGTGTAACGGAAATGATACATAATCGTTATTAATATTTTAAAAATATAAATCTGAAAATTGAGAGGTGCATTTGTATTCAGCCCCCTGTAATCTCATACCCCTAAATAAAATTCTGAGTGACCAATTGCCCCCAGAAGTCACATAATTAGTACATTGAGTCCATCTGTGTGTGATTTCTCCTCAGTATAACTACAGCTGTTCTGTGAAGGCCTCAGAAGTTTGTGTGAGAACATTAGGGATCAAACAGCATCATGAAAATCAAGGAGCCCACCAGACAGGTCAGAGATTAAGTTGTGAAGAAGAGTAGAGTTGGGCGAATATGTTCGGAATCTGTCACAATCTGAATTTGTCAAATTCATGCCATATTGGTACCCTATTAGTGCCGAATTTATGTTTAACCATCAATTCCGAACATATTCACTAATTTCTACTCCCACTGACTCAAATGACATTCAGCTGTGTTCGGTGAATATTGCTAATACAATATTTGTCACCGATCATAATCAGAGACGAATTTTGAAAAATTTGCTCAATTCAAGAAAAGATTAAAGCAGGATTAGGTTATAAAACATCTCATGGAGAACAATTTGATCCATCATCCAAAAATGGAAGGAGAAATGGCACAATTGAAAACCTACCAAGACGTGGCGTCCACTTAAATGGACATCCCAAGCAAGGGGAGCACTAATCAGAGAAGTAGCTGTAGCAGTAGCAGGGGATGATGGTTTGCTCCCTAACACTCAAGGGTTAAATGTATTTGATGTTTATGTAGGTTATAAAAGGATGATACCCACTGGGGCTGCAGTTAACTTAGACAGGGTTAACTGTAATGGCTAGCCTAGTTTTGGAGGGGGAACAGAGTTAGTGGTAAGTCCAGGAAGGGACAGGGTGAGTTAGTGTGTGGAGAGCAGTGTGTGAAGCAGCAGGCACAGGTCTGAGGCTGCTAGGGACAACGTGGGCCTAATACTCGTGGCAGTGGATTGGTGAAAATGCCATTCTGTGTGATTTCTTTTAATGGCCTGTGGCAATATTGAGATGGACGTTGGGGGCCTGGGGCACACTCAGCATGTGACGCTACAGGGAAACATGGACTCAGGCAACATGGGGTGGAAGGTAGTACAATCTGAATATACTGCTAGTGGTGGAGAAGATTTTCTAGGGCTAGAGAAGCCAATGAGAGGGACAGTCTACCTACACTGAGAACCAGGGCTGAAATTGTATCCAGTACCTGTGGGAAAGATGACAACCCATTGGGCCTTATCCTCTGTATCTGCCTGTAAAGACTGTCATTCACTAAGTAAAAGTTTGGTTGTTTTTATGAACCTTGTGTCTCCTGGATCAATTGCTGCCCTGGTTCCAGAAGAGGGTTTCCTGGAGTCAGAAGAAGAGGCCTGCAGCCCTAAAGTAAATGAGATACACCTCACACACAGCAACACACCAGGACAGACGAGTTATCTGTAGGATGCCAAAGCGAGTGGGACCAGAAGCTTGCCCACGACTACCTCGCTTGGTCATCTTACACAGCCAAGAAGTCCATGGTCACTGTGGAGGATCTGCCGAGATCCACAGCTCAGGGAGGAGAATCTGTCCACAGTATAACTATTAGTCGTGTACTCTACAAATCTGGATTTTATGGAAGAGTGGCAAGAAGACAGACATTTTTGAAAGCAAGACATAAGAAGTCCCTTTTGAAAAAGCCATGTAGGGGAACTAGCAAGTGGAGGAATGTGCTCTAGTCAGATGAGACCAAAGTTGAACTTTTGGGCTAAATGCAACTTGTGTGAGGTGGAAAACAAACACTGCACATCACTCTGAAAAACACCACCCCCACCATCACACGTGGTGGAGGCAGCATCATGCTGTGGGGAGGCTTTTCTTCAGCAGGGACAGGGAAGCTGGTCAGAGTTGATGGAAAGATGGATGAAGCGAAATACAAGGCAATCTTGGAGGAAAACCTGTTAAAGGCTGCAAAAAACTGGAGACTGGGTCATAGGTTCACCTACGGAAAGCGCAGATCAGAGCATATTTATGTCTGAATGGCCCAGTCACAGTCCTGACCCAAATCCCAGAGAATCTGTGACAAGAATTGAAAATTGCTGATCACAGACCTCTCCATCCAATCTCACTGAGCAAGAGCAAGTGTGCAAAGAAGAAGGGGCAAAAATGTCACCTCTAGATGTGCAAAGCTGGGAAAGGAAGACCCAAAAAAACTGTAGCAGCAACTGAAGCAAAAGGTGGTCCTATAAAGTATTGACTCAGGGGGCGAATACAAATGCAGCTCACAATTATTAGATTAATATTTTTCAAATATTTAGTAAACTTATCATTTCCTTTACATTTCACAAATACTTGTTACTTAATATTCGTGTCACATAAAATCCCAATAAAGTAAATTTTTAAGTTTGTGACTGTAATGTGAGAAAATGTGGAAACGTTAACACGGTATGAATACTTTTTCAAGGCAATGTGTATAAAAAAAAGGGACCATTATACAGATGAAAGAATATAACTACTATAATATAGTAATAAATATGAAGAAGAATTCCAGATTAAGTCTCGGTTTGTTTTTTAAGCTGTGACAGACAAATCATTGCATTGCACTTCAGATCCTCTCTGCAGCTGCACCGCTACAAAACCAGACCCATATGGAAGCGCAGGGAGTGCCAGGGACTGCGATGCTCCTTATTTCACTAGATTCATCTGCTCCAAGTCCTCTGTTTTCTCAATACATTTCCTATGGTGGGAGGGAGCAGCTCAGCATCGCCTGCTGATGTCACCATTCCTGTGGTATCCAGATTTTGTTTTACAATGTAGCTCCTGGCAGCATACTTTATGCATTCTGTTTATCCTGATTTACATGCTGCATATTCAGTGTCTAGAGATTGCCCAACTGTAAAGGCATGTGGGATTCTCAAGGATATTTAACCTTTCTGGCAGCCCTGTAAGAGGGACACAATCCCCGAGCCACTACTCTAAGGGTATGTTTCCACAGTAAGTAAATGCTGCTTGTTTGACGCTGCAGCGTCAAACAAGCAGCGTCCAGATGTTCCTGCATAGTGGAGGGGATTTTATGAAATCCCGTCTCCACTATGCGTGGAAACCCGCACGCGGCGGCCCTGCGACTCCGGACATGCTGCGCGTCTTTTCAGATCGCAGCATGTCCGTACACCTTGCGGGGACGCAGCGTCCCCGCAAGGCATATCACAGGGCCCTATGGCGAGGGGTGCGATGATCCCGGATGTGTACTGTACACATCCGGCACCATCGCGTCCCAGAAAGGGGGCGGGGCTTAGCGCCGAGCGGCTTCGCCGCTGCGGCAATCCCGCCGGCCATCCTGAGCGTGGAGACATACCCTAAAGGAGACCAAACCAAAGTGCGAAAAGCAGATCCTAAAAATTGGGCAATACGAGGTCAAACAGCTCCTGAAAATATTAACATTTCCAGCACAGCAAACTAAAACGTTTCTAGATTGATTTATAATGTACAAAACACCAGCTATACTAATAATGTCCCATAGGTACAAGTATATAACTACTATAATACTGCCCCCTATGTACAAGAATATAACTACTATAATACTGCCCCTATGTACAAGGATATAACTACTATAATACTGCCCCTATGTACAAGAATGTAACTACTATAATACTGCCCCTATGTACAAGAATATAACTACTATAATACTGCCCCCTATGTACAAGAATATAACTACTATAATACTGCTCCTATGTACAAGAATATAACTACAATACTGCCCCCTATGTACAAGAATATAGCTACTATAATACTGCCCCTATGTACAAGAATATACTATAATACTGCCCCCTATGTACAAGGATATAACTACTATAATACTGCCCCTATGTACAAGAATGTAACTACTATAATACTGCTCCTATGTACAAGAATATAACTACTATAATACTGCTCCTATGTACAAGAATATAACTATTATAATACTGCTCCTATGTACAAGTATATAAGTACTATAATACTGCCCCTATGTACAAGAATATAGCTACTATAATACTCCTCTATGTACAAGAATATAACTACTATAATACTGCCCCTATGTACAAGAATATAACTACTATAATACTGCTCCTATGTACAAGAATATAACTATTATAATACTGCTCCTATGTACAAGAATGTAACTACTATAATACTGCCCCTATGTACAAGGATATAACTACTATAATACTGCCCCTATGTACAAGAATGTAACTACTATAATACTGCCCCTATGTACAAGAATATAACTACTATAATACTGCCTCTATGTACAAGAATATAACTACTATAATACTGCTCCTATGTACAAGAATATAACTACTATAATACTGCCCCCTATGTACAAGAATATAACTACTATAATACTACCCCTATGTACAAGAATATAACTACTATAATACTGCTCCTATGTATAAGAATATAACTACTATAATACTGCTCCTATGTACAAGAATATAACTACTATAATACTGCTCCTATGAACAAGAATATAACTACTATAATACTGCCCCTATGTACAAGAATATAACTACTATAATACTGCCCCCTATGTACAAGAATATAACTACTATAATACTGCTCCTATGTACAAGAATATAACTACTATAATACTGCCCCCTATGTACAAGAATATAACTACTATACTACTGCCCCTATGTACAAGAATATAACTACTATAATACTGCTCCTATGTACAAGAATATAACTACTATAATACTGCCCCCTATGTACAAGAATATAACTACTATAATACTGCCTCTATGTACAAGAATATAACTACTATAATACTGCTCCTATGTACAAGAATATAACTACTATAATACTGCCCCCTATGTACAAGAATATAACTACTATAATACTACCCCTATGTACAAGAATATAACTACTATAATACTGCCCCCTATGAACAAGAATATAACTACTATAATACTGCTCCTATGTACAAGAATATAACTACTATAATACTGCTCCTATGTACAAAACCATGACACCCCAAAGCACTGAGAGCTGCTGCTCTCAGACTTTCTCAGAGTGTCCGCTATGTTCATACTATGTGAGAGTGATGTGGCCTCAATGTCACACGAGCTCTGGGAGACTAGACGTTGATGAAACAGTGTCGGCATCGGTGGTGAGTATAGGCTGTTAGGGGAATGCAGCAATTGAGAAGGGCTTCTCAGCGTAGTGAACAACAACTTTAAGATGACACAGGGCCAAACTAAAAGGTTCTGGATAAACATATCTCACATTCATCTTGCAAGAATTCGCTTCTTCGGTAGGGAGCAGTAATCACTCCCTTTAATTTACAGATGGAGAAATCTTGTTTACAGCCTTTGCTCATATTCGCTAATTCTTTTGCTATTTCTGGGTCTTTAGGATGATCGATGCCACTGGGGAATTGAGGAAACCACTAAGTTGTTTTCATACTTTCTCCACCAGTACATTGGCCTTCCTTTTACTGGTGGCTGAATCCCTTTAACCAGTAATGTCTACGTGCTGCTGTTCTCCACACTTTAGTGAAGCTTTAAGTGGGAAAGGACCAAGTTCCAGTAAGGAAAGATCTGTCTGAATGGAGTTCTCCCTATTACGAGCAGAGGGCTAGTCCTGGTCTCTAAACCTGCAGAATATCGCAACCATTTTCTGCAGAGGCCTGCTCTTCTCACCAGGAATTAATTACTAAAATTAGAGACTAAGTAGCGATATAATGTAGATTAAGACTTAATAGAAGGAGTCACATTACAAGCATATATGGCCCGGGACGGGTGGTATATAGACAAGAGCGGGCACCATGGCAGAGCAAATTGGCCATTATTTGGGTTTAGTCCAGGGGTGGGCAATTCATTCTCCAGAGGGGTCACATGAGAGACCATGACTGTTGTAGAGGGCTGAACCAATAGGCTGATATTAATTACCATACTAATTATAATTTGATATTCATATTAATTGTATCACTTATTATTGAGCAGAATTAACCATGCTGACCTCCCTAAATACCATATAAGCCCCCACACGGCCCTCAAATATACTGTATGAGCCCACATACAGACCCCTATATACCTTAAGAGCCCCCACATAGCGTCCTATATAAAGTATGAGCCCCCACATAGTCTAAGATATACAGCATGAGCCTCGCACAGCCACTTACAGTTGTGGCCAAAAGTATTCACACCCCTGCAATTCTGTCAGATAATACACAGTTTCTTCCTGAAAATGATTGCAAACACAAATTCTTTGGTATTATTATCTTCATATAATTTGTCTTAAATGAAAAAACACAAAAAGAATTGTCCTAAAGCCAAATTGGATATAATTCCACACCAAACATAAAAAAAGGGGGTGGACAAAAGTATTGGTACTGTTCGAAAAATCATGTGATGCTTCTCTAATTTGTGTAATTAACAGCACCTGTAACTTACCTGTGGCACCTAACAGGTGTTGGCAATAGCTAAATCACACTTGCAGCCAGTTGACATGGATTAATGTTGACTCAACCTCTGTCCTGTGTTCTTGTGTGTACCACATTGAGCATGGAGAAAAGAAAGAAGACCAAAGAACTGTCTAAGGACTTGAGAAACCATATTGTGAGGAAGCATGAGCAATCTCAAGGCTACAAGTCCATCTCCAAAGACTTGAATGTTCCTGTGTCTACCGTGCACAGTGTCATGAAGAAGTTTAAAGCCCATGGCACTGTGGCTAACCTCCCTAGATGTGGACGGAAAAGAACAATTGACAAGAGATTTCAACGCAAGATTATGCGGATGTTGGATAAAAAACCTCGACTAACATCCAAACAGGTTCAAGCTGCCCTGCAGTCCGAGGGTACAACAGTGTCAACCCGTACTATCCGTCGGCGTCTGAATAAAAAGGGACTGTATGGTAGGAGACCCAGAAAGACCCCACTTCTTACCCCGAGACATAAAAAAGCCAGGCTGGAGTTTGCCAAAACTTACCTGAAAAAGCCTAAAACGTTTTGGAAGAATGTTCTCTGGTCAGATGAGACAAAAGTAGAGCTTTTTGGGCAAAGGCATCAACATAGAGTTTACAGGAGAAAAAAAGAGGCATTCAAAGAAAAGAACATGGTCCCTACAGTCAAACATGGCGGAGGTTCCCTGATGTTTTGGGGTTGCTTTGCTGCCTCTGGCACTGGACTGCTTGACCGTGTGCATGGCATTATGAAGTCTGAAGACTACCAACAAATTTTGCAGCATAATGTAGGGCCCAGTGTGAGAAAGCTGGGTCTCCCTCAGAGGTCATGGGTCTTCCAGCAGGACAATGACCCAAAACACACTTCAAAAAGCACTAGAAAATGGTTTGAGAGAAAGCAATGGAGACTTCTAAGGTGGCCAGCAATGAGTCCAGACCTGAATCCCATAGAACACCTGTGGAGAGATCTAAAAATGGCAGTTTGGAGAAGGCACCCTTCAAATATCAGGGACCTGGAGCAGTTTGCCAAAGAAGAATGGTCTAAAATTCCAGCAGAGCATTGTAAGAAACTCATTGATGGTTACCGGAAGCAGTTGGTCACAGTTATTTTGGCTAAAGGTTGTGCAACCAAGTATTAGGCTGAGGGTGCCAATACTTTTGTCTGGCCCATTTTTGGAGTTTTGTGTGAAATGATGAATGTTTTGCTTTTTGCTTCATTCTCTTTTGTGTTTTTTCATTTAAGACAAATTAAATGAAGATACTAATACCAAAGAATTTGTGTTTGCAATCATTTTCAGGAAGAAACTGAGTATTATCTGACAGAATTGCAGGGGTGTCAATACTTTTGGCCACAACTGTATATACATGTGCCCCATCTAGCCTCTTGTGTACATTAGCCCTACATAGCCCATATATACAGCATGAGCCCAACATAGCACTCTACATACAGCATGAGCCCCACATAGCACTCTTTATACAGCATGAGCCCCACATAGCCCCTATATACAGCATGAGCCTCACATAGCCATCTATATACAGCAAGAGCCCTACATAGACCCCTATATACAGAGTGAACTCCTCATGGCATCTTATATACAATATGAGCCCCACACAGCCCCCAATATACATACAAATGTCCCATAAATATGAAAAAAACACCACCACATATTCCCCTCACTTCCGATCCCCCAGCCTCTACTCTCTTTGATGCACCTCAGATGCGATGAAATTATGTAATTGTGTCTGCAGTCTCACATGCCGATTGGTGGAAGATGAAGTTACCGGTGCTGTCCTCCTCCAATGTATTCACCGTTGCATGCATTCAGAGGATGGGGATGGACAGTGGGCAAGGAGTGCATGATGCTGCCCCGTGGGATACGGTTTCAGCCCTTTGGCTGTCTTGGGCCGGACTGGAACAAGCAGAGGGCCGGATGTGGCCCGAGGGCTGCACTTTGCCCAGGTCTGATTTGGGCAATATACATTGTATAATTCTGAGTTAAAAGGTACATTGATTGTTTCCCTCTGACAGCTCATAATAAAAAAGATACTAACTACCCTATTACAATAAGTCAGACTGCCCAAAATATATTATTTCTTTATTAGTCAAAACAAACAACATGAATTTAAAAATAATTAAACTGCAACAAAGTGCAATTTCATCACCTTGGTCACCATGTAAAAATATACTGGAAGACCCAGATGTAGTGATGGATGAACCCCCGGATGTTTTTGTCAGGCAAGTAGGGCCGAACATGTAAAAAAAAAAAAAAAGTTTGGTTCGGGTACCAGTACAGTACCTGGACTCCATTCAAATAAATGGGGGTCCTAAACATCTGTTGTAGGACACGTTATCATCTGCATGACAGTATGGCTAACACTGCCTCTGATCGTCAGTAAAATTAGTACCGCAGGCCAGAGAGTTGCGGTTAATCTGACAGCTAGCAGCTATGACCGGCAGTAAAAAGTTGACTTCCGGTCACAGAGTACAACTCCCATCAGCCTATGCCTGCTGTTCCTAACAGCAGCGAGAGCAGGCTTCACTGATGGGAGTATTCATCTGGCGCCTGAGCTATAAATACATTTTTTAAATGAGGTGGGGTCAATCCTATTTTTGATAACCAGCCATGATAAATCTGACAGCTGAGGGTTCCCCTCGGCTGTCAGTTTTGCCAGCGCTGGTCATCAAAAATAGAATTGACCCCACCTCATTTAAAAAATTTATCAAGAACAGAGGGGTAACCAGTACCACGCCATTTAAAAAAAATATATTTTTGACAATCAGCCAAGCTAAAGCAGACAGCTGGTGGCTGGAATTCTCAGGCTGGTTAGGGGCCATGGATAAGACACCTATCCATTAGTAATCCTATAGTTATATTGTAAATAAAAAAAAAACACCCAGAATAAAGTCCTTTATTTCAAATAAAAATCCACACCGTTTTACAAATTTATTTAAAAATAACAGCTATACTCCCCTCACACCCATTCCATTGAAGCCCTAGTCCTCTTACAAAAAAAAAAAAAAATTACAGAAAACAAAAATACTTACCTTACACCTAATCCACCAATGCCCATGCCCCTGTATGAAAAGAAAAATAATAAAACAACCATAACCGTCACCTGTCCAAAGTGCAGCTACTTCATACTGTCCCACGACGACTCAGATGATTTGTATTGTCATAAAGCTAAGCAATAGATCACAAGTGGTTGCCCATAGATCACGTAAAGAACTAGTAAAAAATGAATATGTAAGTGTGTGACCCAAGGTGCTGCCTTGCGTCAGGGAGAAGTGCCGATGTTACTATATTGTGGATGGAGGGGACCTAATAAAACATTATGGACTAGAGTTTAATGAAACTGGAACAGCATACATGAGAACAGGTGGCATAAAGTAAGTTTCTTGAATATTACTTGCCCCATTAGTGCCAGAACTCGCTACGATGGGTGCCAGAAGAATGCCGAATGGTCAGTTGTAAGGCAAAAATGAGGCAATGTGAGGCTTTTGGGTGTTTGTAGCCTCTTCCCCATATTGCTTAGTGGCATGCAGGGTGTCTGGCACTGACACTTGGTAACTCCACAAATTCAAAGAGGCGACGTGAAGTAATAAAACGCTTGAATTTTCTGCTGCTCAATGGGTGCCAGAAGATTCTCCTGAATGGTCATTTTTAAGGCAAATAAGAAGGAAAAGGTGAGACATCTGGGCATTTTTGGCCTCTTTTAGGCAATGTGTGAAGCCAGAGCAATTTGGCCCCTTTTCTTCTTCATATTGCCGGGTGCCATACAGCTTTTTTGGTAGTGGCTTGTGCCCAGTTTTAAGAGATTTGCCACCGAAGGTCTGGCATCCTTTGACAAATCCAAAAAGAGTGGCATAGGCGACCTACGATCAAGAGGGTTTAAGGGTTTTGGGTTCTTGGTCGTGTAATTCCGGTGTCGTACAGGGTGCTGCCTCTACACAAGGTGAGGATCACCGGGCAGAATTAATGGCCATAATATTACAACCTGTGGCAGGCGAGAGGAGGTTCAATCCCATTATGCGCCCTTAAAGCCGTAGCAGAAATAGAGTTCAAGCCACGATCAAGGGCTTAATGCGAGATCTTGATATTCTGATGAATCCAGGCAGCTCCGATACTTCCATGTTGTATCTATGATGAAAGAGCGGAGTTGAATAAAGCAGCAAATTACAATCATATTGAAAACTGTTTTCTTCCACGTAGATATTTCTCCAGAAACAAGACAGTAAAGCGGCATGTAAAAATGTTGTGATCTCTTAATATTTCCATATTTCCACAGCTATCTCTTCCATAAAGTACTGTCTGTTTTGAAGCGCAATGTAGGGGAAAGAAATAAGAGAAGTGTTTTATGGCACATATGGTCTAATTTTATTTGACATCTGTTTTGTAACAAACAATATTTAGCTCACTTATTTTCAGATATGTACGGCACACAGCGTCCAATGAGATCTTCTTACCAGGAAGAGCAACGATACTGGAATTCTCAAAATCAGATCCTGGTACCAGTCCGGGTGGGGATCCATTACTACGATGCGTACGGTACCACCTGCTTACACCCAAGTCATGGAGCATGAGGAGGCCTAAAAATTCCAGCGTCTCATAAGAATACTCTAGAATAGGTCTACGACAGGTGGGGGGCCCGATGACAGAGATTATACATAGGGTCCTCAGAGCTTAAAATTACACATTATAAAAGAAGTGGCCCTTATGGGGTCTTTATTGGGAGTAGTTTGTGGCTTATAGGTGCCTATAGAGCAAGCTTTTGGAGTCTGGAAAAGTAAGCCCCTTTTTCTCAGGGTAAAGGAACTAACCGTCACATAATTTAAGAAGGTGGTTGGTGGCTTACAAATAATAGTAGTAAATATGGGCCCCAGTTATAATTCCTATACCAGTATGGCGTACATTTATTTTATCATGTCCATGACTCTTAGGCCAACTCACCACTCTCTTCCTTTAGAGAGAGGAGTCATAGCACAAAAGAGCCGGGTCCTTCTCTATAATAGCCCAAAAGCAGCCCTGTTGTCTGCCTCTATGATAGGAGTCTCACCATCCAAGAGCCAGGTCCCTCTCTATAATGGCCCAATAGCATCCCTATTGTCTACCTCTATGGTATGTGTCTTACCAGCCAAGAACACGGTCTCTCTTTATAATGACCCAATAGGAGAACCGCTATCTACCTCTATGGTATGAGTCTTACCATCCAAGAGCCAGGTCCCTCTCTATAATGGCCCAATAGCATCCCTATTGTCTACCTCTATGGTATGTGTCTTACCAGCCAAGAACACGGTCTCTCTTTATAATGACCCAATAGGAGCACCGCTATCTACCTCTATGGTATGAGTCTTACCATCCAAGAGCCAGGTCCCTCTCTATAATGGCCCAATAGCATCCCTATTGTCTACCTCTATGGTATGTGTCTTACCAGCCAAGAACACGGTCTCTCTTTATAATGACCCAATAGGAGAACCGCTATCTACCTCTATGGTATGAGTCTTACCATCCAAGAGCCAGGTCCCTCTCTATAATGGCCCAATAGCATCCCTATTGTCTACCTCTATGGTATGTGTCTTACCAGCCAAGAACACGGTCTCTCTTTATAATGACCCAATAGGAGCACCGCTATCTACCTCTATGGTATGAGTCTTACCATCCAAGAGCCAGGTCCCTCTCTATAATGGCCCAATAGCAGCCCCACTACCTACCTTTATGGTATGAGTCTTCCCACCCAAGGGCTTGGTCACTCTATATAATGGCTCATTAGCATCCCTATTGTCTACCTCTGTGGTATGAGTCTTGCCACCCAAGAGCCTGGTCCCTCTCTACAGTACAATGGCACAATAATAGACCTATTGTCTACCACTATGGTATGTTCCCCTTTGAAGATATCACACATCCCATCCTGTCAACATGGAAGGTATAGATGTGTAATGGTAAAAACATGATAGGAAAATAGTTTTGTGATTTGTAGACCTAAGTCTCTGCTTTATCTCCTCACCTGTATTTAGTTGTGAATTTCTGATCCTGATTTTAGAGATTTTTTTTTAATTTTAGGACTGCGTTACTTTCCTTACTTTAACTTGTTTTACCCCCAAGTGGAGGGGTTAAGAAAATAGAAAAAAATAAAAAATAAATTAAATCACTTCTCCAATAAGACAAATGGGAGAAGGCAACATCATTTTGTATATTTCCATTCAGAACCGGAGATGAAAACAGGTGAAAAAAAAAACCAGAAACAAACTGCATGTATGTTTTTATGCAAAAATGCATTTAGGCGTCTAATTTGCAGGACTATGTGCTTCCTTCACAGCATTCATTACATATACTCCACTACAAGCATGGCATCTGCGTATTAGCTATGCATGCAAACCATTAGAGAACAAGCCCTAAGGGTTAATGAGCGGCGGACGTAAAATGTAAAAAGTAAACATGTTGGAACAATAGGTTATGATCCGATGTCCTTCTGTTCCCAGCCGAATAGGTGACTATATGGAGTGAAATGTTGGGTTTCTTAGAGGAGCCGCTCATTTGCTGATGTGGTTTGAGCAGGGAAGGTCTCCATAAAGCCGAGTGCGGTACAAAAATGACTTATTGTGGCAAGTGATGAGTGCGACGCGCCCACTGTTGACATTTCAGCTCCTGCCCTCTCGGTCTAATTTGCGCTCGCTTGCAGCAGACAGCTGTCAATAGATCTAATATTGTTTGGTTTCCAGCAGCAGGATCCCTGACATCACGGATATCAGCGCAGACAGTGAGTGATCCTAATAGAGGCAGCATTTAACGATGCAAAATAAGCAAATGTATTCAAATATCTGGGAAAAGTGCAGATCGGAGAAGGAAAATGCAACATATACAGAGGAAAGGATGGATTCCAAAAATATAGCGTTTGTTTGTTCTTTATAAATGCAACCACGCCCATTCCCCCACCAAAAAAAAAAGTAACACCAAAAGGCAAAACATATGACAGAGTGTTCTTCACACTGGAAGACCCAGTGCTTTAATGCATTACCCAGAAATCCTAAGAGGTAACGTTTCTCCTTGTGTAGAGTAACATGCCAGTGTAAGGGCTTGTTTCCATTTGCGAGAAAAACGTCCGTGTCTCGCATGTGGAAACCAAGCTCTGGTGCCGGCACTTGGGAGCGGAGCGTGCGGCCGCATAGGAACACATGGAGCCGCACGCTCCGCTCTTTTTGACAAAGCCTACGCGAAACGCGCGTCAGGGGGTTGATCGGGTTCCCTGGTATACGACTACACTCACCATGGGTAAGATATTTTATAACTAGATTTATAGCTATTGTTTTCTTTTTCCCTATATGGGCAGTGGTCACTGTGACAAGCCCTTGGGTTAAGTACCTTTTTACGGGCATCCAATGCTTGAATTCACACTGAGGTCATGTGCATACTATGTGGATTGGGTGTCAGATAGTTAATATTACATATAGCGGATTTTACTAGTACCATGGTTTTGGTCCATATAAATACATTGGTTATACCAGGGATTTACTCAGTTCTAAACTAGGGCCTTCGTCTTTGTTACACTCTTTGTGTTATTTTGTGATTTAATTGTGTTAACAGTATTTATAATAAAATGTGCTATTTTTAAACTGAAATGTTTTCTTGTGTATGGAACTCCATTTTTTCATGCGTTTGAATATGTTTAGGGGTGTTGCCCCTCCTTAGTGCAAAGCATGAGATCTGATTTGGCTAGGCGAGAGGACTGACTGGTGTTTATGGGGCAACGTTTCTCTTTATGTAGAGTAACATGATTGAAATGTCAAGGTAAGAAGGCTTATAGGCCATGCAGCTCTCTGTGAAATTAAATATGCAAATTGCCTCTTCAAACAAGAAGAGGGCTAGAACTCTAGTGTCACCTATTGGAAGTAGCAATCCTAAAAGTCAATATTGACCCTTTAACGAGCCCTACCATTAGTGATGATCAAGTGTACTCGTTGCTCGGGTTTTCCCATGCACGCTCAGGTGACTGAGTATTTATGACTGCTCGGAGATTTAGTTTTCATTGTGGCAGCTGAATGATTTACAGCTACTAGCCAGGCTTAGTACATGTGGGGGTTGCCTGCTTGCTAGGGAATCCCCACATGTAATCAAGCAGGCTAGCAGCTGTAAATCATTCAGCTGCAGCGATGAAAACTAACTCTTCGAGCAGTCAAATACTCGGAGGTCACCCGAGCGCGATCGGGAAAACCCGAGCAACGAGTACACTCGCTCATCACTACTTGCCATATGACTTTGGTTTTAATTCTAAGGAGAATCTCAGTGTTCAGACACGTGTTTCGGGGTGTTGCCTGAACTTAGTGAAAAGCATGAGATCTGAATTGATTGTGTCTGCAAATGGAGATTCTGGTTTCGTTTTTATTGTACGTGACAAGACTCTTTATTGATTTTTAGGATGGCTACTTCCAATACTTGACACTAGAGTTAAAGTCTTCCATCTCTGAAGAGGCAATTAGCATATTTAAAATTTCACAGAGGAGCATTGCATGGTCTATAAGACTCCTTACACTGCCATGTCAGACATATCACTCTTCACAAGGAGAAATGTTACCCCCTTAGACCTCTGAAATAACACACCTGAGATGGGGTACCGGAAACAACCGAGTGCGGCCATGCTATTCTGTTTCAGTAGCCTCACCTCATGAGACAAAGCATTTGGATGCCCTTATTCTCACCTCAACAATGGGAGATGACAGAAACGGGAATAAATATTCAAGGATGTATCTCCCATTTTTGCCAACTTTCGCAGATAAAAGGAGACCTCCCGGAAGGGTTGAGAATATCTTCTGAATCTCATAGACAATGTTTGAAACTTCAGAGAAGTCAAAGATTCTGGAAAGTTTCTTGTTCTCGATCATCTAGGGAAGGTGAAGTCTGAGACAAAAGGGTGGTAAAAAGGGCAAATAACGGGCCCAGAAGAACGTGGCTCTTGGAAAGGCGCATGCCTACTGAAATTTTTCATGAAAATTAGTAATTCTAGAAGATTTCTTTGGTCACAGAATCTAGGGGAGAAGAAGACAGACAGAGGGGTGGAGAATGAATAAGTAATGGGCGTAGAATGGCATGGAGGAGTATGGTCCTTCAAAAGGTGCATGACTACTAAAGTTTTTGGCATCACCAAGGTATCAATGTCCGGGATGCAAACAGGATAAAGGTGGCAAATGAAAGGGTTTGTAAAAATTGTGTGTGCTGTATCACTGTTAAATGCAATTATATTATGTTCTTTCCATTTTTGGCTTTAGCATGTTTTTCTATATTTTTTTTATCTTCTCGTCCAATTTCACTGTTGACAGGAGACACTGATGCAGTCATCATAATTCTGAAAACATTTCAATACAGATCCATTTAATGAAAGGTTTGCAAAAGGGTCATCAATTTGTGTCGAGAAGGGGGAGCCAGGTAAACAGTTTTCTAATTAAAAGCTACTTTTCTAATAAAAAAATATATATATATATCAAAATTTGTTAAAGAAATAAAATTCAACATTTCTGCCAAAGTGGTAGCTCGGCATATATTATCCCAAATCCAGATTATTATTACTAGACAACTTTGCAAATACAGATCCCAAATATTAGCTTTCGAATGTGACGAGACCGGGAGTGTTACGTCTCTCGCAGACGAGCGCTTAACAAAATGCTGGCGAAACCGCATTGATATTAATATTCAGCTTTGAAATAAAGATTTAAAAGGCGCTTTATTAATCCACATATTTAAGCCTCCTAAATGAACATTTCTGGGGTTTTTTTCCCATTTTTCTCCAAATAATTTCTACCATCTGTGTCAAATTTCTGAGAAGGGGGGGGGAGGGAAATTGCGTTGGAACAAATGCTGTTTTTTAGGAAACATTCTTAGTTCACCCTTAAAATTGTCACACATGAACATCTCGGGCCATCTGTGGAGACGACGCGCTTGCGAGTACAAGAGGATTGGCTCGACGTTAATATTTATGTGGCATCCAACACACAAGGTGAATAAAGCTTTTTTTTAATTTTATTTTATTGGGGGAGGTGGAGAGAGTCTTTTTATACTTGGTGGTCTCCTATACTTCCTCGGATCCCTGCCACCTATGGGGTGTGATGCTGCCATATGTGTTAATGTAATATTGCCAGAGCTTGGAATCTGTCGCACAATGGGGGACTCGACAGAATATAACAAAGACAATTTAAGAAACGTGTGGTGTTATGACAGTAATAATGGAATGAAATGTGCAATGAGGCGTCTGTCATATGGCAGATTTTATTATAAATAGAAAACAATATATTTTGAGACTCTTATCAGTGGATAAAGAGTTAATGGTAAAGTATACCTGCAACCAGAAATGGCATCTCTGTAGGAAGTCACTGTACGTAGTCTACTCTTCTGGGCACAAAGGTATCAGAGCAAATAAACAGTTCATTCAGATTGCACATCACTACGGGCTTCCATGAACAGATTACAGTCCTTTCTCCAGCAACATACTTCATTCACAGAAGAGGCACGATCCCATCAGTCTCGGTATCCCCTCCAGTCAGAGCTACAGTAGCTTCCAGCACCAAATAGAAGTGTTCATCTCTGAGCACAGTTCACACTGAACAAGCTGCAGCTTCCACATGGTTCTCTGCTGCTCCAGCACACAGACTGCTCAGCTTTCCTAGCTAACCCATGCTGTCTCCATTCAGACAGAAACACAGGCTTTTCTCTCAACTACAGCTCACATTTTGTCTGGTCACACACCAACTTCTACATACTTGACTGCTCATTCAGAAGACTCACACCAAGTGAACACAGGCCCTGGTTCTAGTAAAAACCTAGGCACATGTGTAGGGATTTGGACTGTCTTACCCCGTTTCTAGAGCACCTAGAGCTCGGGCCAGGTACCATGGAGGAGGCCTGGCATTCTCACATCATGAGATCGGTGGATGTGGAATTACTTGGGGGGCAGGTGGACGGTCCCGAATGCACTGCTGGAGTGGAGAACGAATCCCTGAGGCTGATTGAAACAGCAGGCTTGTCGGTAGTCCAGGACGAACGTGTGGCAGGACAGAAGAGTTGTTGTACTAAGGAGGAAGGAGGTCTGAGTTTCTGTGCCCTATTCCACCCTGTACCCACCTGATAAACATGGACTGTTTAGTAAAAGTTTGACTGTTACAAAGAACTTTGTGTCCCATGCATTGTGTGTGCCAGCTCCTGAGGACAAAAGCCTGGAGACAGCGGAGGCCTTCCTACAAGTACTGTAAGTGTGATGCACACTGGAACTGAGGCACCACTTGTCTGTAAAGAGCCACTTTACAGGTGCATCTAATAAAATCATGCAGAGCTAGGACTTATCACCTGTCCTGTCCTACCTGGCTCTGCCATATAGGGTAGAATTAGAGGGGGAATACTGTTAGAAAGCCAGGACACTTCCTTTGGAAAGGCAATGCCCAGTGGCTTTCCAAAGGAAGGTTCAGTGCTTTTGCCATACTACTACCATGAATACCTAATTAAAATGGTTGTCTTGACTAGAGTTGAGCAAATTTGTTCGGGTCCCCTCTTATTCGGCAAGCTATAGCACTTACCCAAGAAGCTGCAGAGGGAACCTCGATACATGGAGCCTACCGGCTGATCAGCTGTTTGGCTCCAAAGCTGCATGTGTTGCAGCTGTACGACAGCCTGTTTGTTGGGCTCTCCATACATGTGTTGTGACTGTCACAAAGCCACGATGCATGCAGCTGCGGAGCCTAACAGCTGATGAGCTGATGCGCTCCATGTATCTGGGTTCCCTCTGCAGCGCTATAGCTTGCCGAATAAGCTGGGGCCCAAACAAACTCGCTCAACTCTAGTCTTGACTTAAAATTGTTATTTTCTAAAGCAGGGGCTATTATAAAATAAGCAGATACTGAGGACCAGTGGACCCAACAAAGGCAGATCTAGTGGTGGGCTCCAACTCCGGAGGCAATGACTGCGCCATCCAGATGTCACAAAACTGCTAAGGAACACAAACAGGCACAGGATCTGCTTCAATCGTTTTGATATTTTCTCCTAACCATATTTCACACCACAATGACATTCAGTTGTTTGACTTAAGTTGAAAAGTATTGCCCCTGAAGGTCCAGACGCCACAGAGGTACTGCACCTCAGCCAGAGGTGGGGTATCCCAACTCTCTGGTAAGAAGGGAAGATTGTACAGAACTCTAACACCTGCATCCAACACCACACTTCTCCAGTCAGGGCACCTGGGCGTACCCTAAGGGAGGATGGCCTCATCCCAGGCTGGAGAGGGTAAATAGGTAGAGGGTGTGGGTGGAGAAAGGTAGGAAAGAGGGATGGGGAGCTAGGACACACTGAGTTAGACACAAGGAGTTGGAGAAAGGAAGTGGAGCTGAGCAGATGTGAGGGTCTGCAGCTCCTGACAGGATGAAGGGAGAATTAAAGCAAGAAGCTCCCAGGGAGCCAGAAAGGGGTCCAGAGGCACTGGTAGTGACCAAACTACCCGTGGGACTCGTTCCAGAAGTGGAGGAACCAGGCTGCAGTAGGGGATCAGCCACTGAACTAGTGGAACAGCTTCAGGCTACAGCTAGCAATCCGGAGGCTGCTGTGACTGTAGGTGCAGCAGCCAAACTTGCACCTATTTGCCGAAAAGGTGAACACAGAGGGTCAAGGGGACAGAGTACGTCGCCCGACAAGATCCACGTTCACTGGCTTGGGACACTTGGTGGCAAGTGCAGGGCAGGAGAGGAGGTAGCTAGTGCAGAAAGATGGCCAGGAGAGGCATACAAAAGAGGAGTTCTGGACAGGTGTCCAACTTGACGGAGAGTTTCCTGGACTTCGTATCCGGAGGATACAGCACCCCGGCTGGGGGCCCGAACTGTAAGTAAAACTGTAAAAACTGCAACATGCTGTGTCCTTCCATTTCTTTCCAGCATCACCTACCCTGCAGTACTACTTGCCACTAGCAACATTACCACTCACACCACTAACTGCCCTGGGTACCAAGTGCTACCTGTGGAGAGCTTTAACAACTCGGCTGCATTATCATCTGCCCCAGAGGACTGCACAGCAGCGTCGGCTAACATCTCCATTGCCGAACACCACAGGTGGCGTCACGAACATTTCCTTAATAGACTTTATATTCCACTTTTATTCACTTCCCCTTTTTAACTGGATGCCCAGGAAAACGGACCGGGTCACTGCCACTGTGACCATCCCTTTAAGTACTGCCAGACCCGGTACCGAGTACCCCACGGTCCATGGGGTGCTCCCCATGCATTGGTGACTGTGTAGATCAGTTGACGGTCCCGAGTAGTATTCTCCAATAGCAAACCATAGTTGAGTTGCCATGAAGACAAGGATGGAGGTGTAGGAAAGGGACAAGGTCCATGGTGGTATTACCCAATGCTGGACTCTGGAGTGTCACGCTTCTGATGTGGCTAGAGCCTGTGATTGCCTGCTGCCATCATGTGAGTGAAAAAGAGCATCTGAGAAAACATTACCTGGGGCATAACAGGTTACACAATATCTTCATCCTTCTACAATGGATAGTCATGGATAGGAGAGAAAGCAGATCCACCCCTGCTTAGACCTCCATTACAGAGAAGTTCGGCTTCCTTCGAGGACGTCCTCTGGATCACACTCACCTGTTCTTGTAGAGAAAATTTCCTGACCTTGCGTTCCACCAGCCCCACAAACGAAGCATTTGTCAGGCATCTCAAATACAAGCAAATGGTTTTCGACACTTGACACAGATGTTTAAGGAGGGAGTGTTTAATTACTCACATGCAGCGTTAATAAAGTCTGATTTATTTATAAAATGCTCCCTCCTTCACCTGCTGGCATCCTGCGATCATTCTCCGCAAAACATCATATCCAACTCCAGATCTATTCTAGTGCTTCAGCTGGAGACACTACTGAACTTCATCTCTATCGGGATACGGATTATTCCGGAATATTTACTTGACTGTATTGTCAGGAAGAACAGCTGGGTGTCCTTTTTATTACCATATTTTCAAGCTGTGCACATGACGCCATTAAAATAGAAGAAATATCCCCACCATAAGAACAAAAAAAAAATCCTTAAAAACACCAACTCCACCCACAAAGTAGAATTATTGCCAACAGACCAGAATTTGATGAGACTGAGGCAAATGTTCAGAAACAATCCAGGCAAATTTAGGCTTCATCCATATCAAAAAAAGAACAGGATTGAGGTTTCTTCCCAGTTCGGGAGCTATCGTCGTCGTTGTCCCTGGAGACATGATTTAAACAGTCCTATCTTAAAAATGGTAAATGTTGGTCCACATAGAAATTTAGGGGTGGCTCCAAAAAAATAGGATTGATGTTGATCATCCTAAATTTGGGATCGTGATTGAGATTAGAAAGACATAAAATTCACACATCGCCAAGATTAGAAGGATCACTGGCCCCAGACCAATGTTTGGTCCCTGGCCCAAAAATGAAGAGTCAGAACCCTACCTCCAGACAAGGACTAGGAACCCAGCCATGGACAGAAGATCCATCCTACTGTCCAAGTGTCCAGCGCCCATGCAAAAGCAAGGCCATAGAAAAAAGGCTCTAAACCAGCCTATTGGGCTATGTTCTTCTCTCAAGGTAAAGTATCCAACTCTAGCTCTGGGTCAAATAAACCAATCCCGGGCAGACTGTAGGCCAAAAATCCAACCTTCTACCAATTACGGTAGAAGGATCAGACTAGGGCTTAAGTCTCCAACCACAAAAAGAATGTCAGTCTCTGGCCTACCAACCAAAAGTAAACGCTCTGCTCCCTCAGGTCTTTTAAGAAAGTGCCTCCAAAAGTCAGTCAAGATTTCTGCTCAGATACAGTATGTATGAAACGTCAAGCCACCATTCTAAAGTTTCCATAACTTAGTTTTTGATAAATCCTCAACTATTAACAATGGTCCAGGAGCATAACCTATTGCCTTTCCGCCCCCCCCCCAAAAAAAAATCGGTTTAAAAAAAATGTCAGGTCACCAAACACTACCTTCCTGGTGGACTTGAGACCAGTCTTTTTTTTATTTATTTATTTTTATAATAAAGTACTTCCTTTTAGATCCATAGTTTAAGATATTGAAATTTAAAAAAAAATTGAAAAAAAGGAACGGTTAAATAAATCCTATCAAAAAGATTTTGATGTATAAATTGCAATTGCCCCTAGATCAGGGCAGTGATCCCATTGTGTCCACATTTTCCAGGTAAAGAATTTGAGCAATTTCTGACCTAAATAATAAAATCTTTACATGATGATGGGAGAATTAAGGATAGTGAGGCGGATATGATATATATTTAAGTGCTGGATGGGTCAGTAACTCCTTGCTGGCCAGTTTGGAAGGGTTATATTTTATTTTAGTTAATTTATTGTAAAAGTGACTTAATTGCACATTATACTCCATTAAGAGTCGTTATCATAGAGCATAGACAGAGGCAGAGTTATTAGTGAGCTTAATGGGCTATTAGAACTTTGTTGCCAACATCTGTCTGCAAATTCTATGGCTGAACCGTTAGTTATATTGTACAGATCATGAGTTACATGCTGTATTATACTCCAGAGCTGCACTCACTATTCTGCTCGTGCAGTCACTGTGTACATACATTACATTACTGATCCTGAGTTACATGCTGTATTATACTCCAGAGCTGCACTCACTATTCTGCTGGTGCAGTCACTGTGTACATATATTACATTACTGATCCTGAGTTACATCCTGTATTATACCCCAGAGCTGCACTCACTATTCTGCTCGTGCAGTCACTGTGTACATACATTACATTACTGATCCTGAGTTACATGCTGTATTATACTCCAGAGCTGCACTCACTATTCTGCTGGTGCAGTCACTGTGTACATATATTACATTACTGATCCTGAGTTACATCCTGTATTATACTCCAAAGCTGCACTCACTATTCTCCTGGTGCAGTCACTGTGTACATACATTACAGATCCTGAGTTACAGCCTGTATTATACTCCAGAGCTGCACTCACTATTCTGCTGGTGCAGTCACTGCGTACATACATTACATTACTGATCCTGAGTTACAGCCTGTATTATATTCCAGAGGTGCACCTTCGGTGAAAAACTTAGAAAATATCGGCAAATGTTGCAGATTAGCAACAAGGTTTGACTCTGTTGTTGCTATCCAGCAACAAAAGTCGGCCATCTTGTTGCTGGATTGCAACGAACGTTGCTGAATAGCAACACGCATGACTTTGGCCCATTTAAATTTGCCGAGGGTCATTTTGGGTGGGTCACCCTCTCTCTATAGTAAAATATAGGGACTGACGGGGGAAAATTTTATATTTGGCGCTACGGGACGCTTACGCACGCGATAAAAATAGCACGTTTTTATTCTGGGGTCCGGGAAAGTTTCTGTTCGAAAGCTCACAAACTGCGGCCTCCGATAGGCCTCCTGAGAGGATCTACGCACAAAAAACGTAAAAAAGTTTTTTCGTTAGAGCCAGCTAGCACGCTTTTTGACGCTGCTTTTTTGGACAATTAGCGAGCTCTAACTTATGAAATTTTATGAAAGTGTAATAATTGAAAATTCCACCGGGTGACACTGTTGCCTAAAAACTTGATTTTTTAAAACATGAGTGTAAAACCACCAGATGGCAGCATTGCTCCTTATGCATTATGTTATACAGTGAGAGTCGGCTAATTGTGCAAAAAATGAGTACAATAGTCAGCTCTCATCCTCAGTATGTCATTTTCATCAGTGAGACTCGGCTAATTGTGCAAAAAATTAGTACAATAGACGGCTCTCATCATCAGTATGTCATTTTCATCAGTGAGACTCGGCTAATTGTGCAAAAAATTAGTACAATAGACGGCTCTCATCCTCTGTATGTCATTTTCATCAGTGAGACTCGGCTAATTGTGCAAAAAATGAATACAATAGATGGCTCTCATCATCAGTATGTCATTTTCATCAGTGAGACTCGGCTAATTGTGCAAAAAATGAGTACAATAGTCGGCTCTCATCCTCAGCATGTCATTTTCATCAGTGAGACTCGGCTAATTGTGCAAAAAATAAGTACAATAGTCGGCTCTCATCCTCAGCATGTCATTTTCATCAGTGAGACTCGGCTAATTGTGCAAAAAAAAAGTACAATAGTCGGCTCTCATCCTCAGTATGTCATTTTCATCAGTGAGACTCGGCTAATTGTGCAAAAAATGAGTACAATAGATGGCTCTCATCCTCAGCATCTCATTTTCATCAGTGAGACTCGGCTAATTGTGCAAAAAATAAGTACAATAGTCGGCTCTCATCCTCAGCATGTCATTTTCATCAGTGAGACTCGGCTAATTGTGCAAAAAAAAAGTACAATAGTCGGCTCTCATCCTCAGTATGTCATTTTCATCAGTGAGACTCGGCTAATTGTGCAAAAAATGAGTACAATAGATGGCTCTCATCCTCAGCATCTCATTTTCATCAGTGAGACTCGGCTAATTGTGCAAAAAATAAGTACAATAGTCGGCTCTCATCCTCAGCATGTCATTTTCATCAGTGAGACTCGGCTAATTGTGCCAAAAATAAGTACAATAGTCGGCTCTCATCCTCAGCATGTCATTTTCATCAGTGAGACTCGGCTAATTGTGCAAAAAATGAGTACAATAGTCGGCTCTCATCCTCAGTATGTCATTTTCATCAGTGAGACTCGGCTAATTGTGCAAAAAATGAGTACAATAGATGGCTCTCATCCTCAGCATGTCATTTTCATCAGTGAGACTCGGCTAATTGTGCAAAAAATAAGTACAATAGTCGGCTCTCATCCTCAGCATGTCATTTTCATCAGTGAGACTCGGCTAATTGTGCAAAAAAAAAGTACAATAGTCGGCTCTCATCCTCAGCATGTCATTTTCATCAGTGAGACTCGGCTAATTGTGCAAAAAATGAGTACAATAGACGGCTCTCATCCTCAATATGTCATTTTGTTCAGGGAGAGCCGGCTTATTGTGCAAAAAATGAGTACAATAGACGGCTCTCATCCTCAATATGTCATTTTGTTCAGGGAGAGCCGGCTTATTGTGCAAAAAATGAGTACAATAGACGGCTCTCATCCTCAGTATGTCATTTTCAACAGTGAGAGCTGGCTGATTGTGCCAAACATGAACGCAATAGCTGCCTCTCATCTTTTGAATATTTTCAGATGCACAGAGGCAAAATGAGGCACAGTGAGACACAGAAAGGCACAGAACACGATAGAGAAAAGACTCACACCTTCTGTTGCTGAATAGCAACAAGCTGGGCTGTTCAATGGGACATATTTGAATCACTTCACCAGTCTCTCAATTTGCATTGCCGATACACAGTGAGCGAGAGAGAGGCTCAGGGAGGCACAGATAGAGGCACAGAGTGGCGCAATGAGGCACAGTGAGGCGCAGAAAGGCACATGAAGGCAGATAAAGATGGAGAGTCATTGAAAGGCACATTTAGGCTGGGATGGGCACAGAGCCACAGTGAGGCACATTGAGGCACAGAATGCAATAGAGAGAAGACTCACATCCTCTGTTGCTGAATAGCAACAAGCTGGGCTGTTCAATGTGACATCCTCTGCATGTCATTTTCATCAGTGAGAGTCAGCTAATTGTGCAAAAAATAAATACAATAGTCGGCTCTCATCCTCAGTATGTCATTTTCTTCAGTAAGAGCCAGCTAATTGTGCCAAAAATGAATACAATGGCCGGGTCTCATCCTCAGTACGTCATTTTCTTCAGTGAGAGGTGGCTAATTGTGCCAAAGATGAAAATAATAGCCGGGTCTCATCCTCAGTACGTCATTTTCTTCAGTGAGAGGTGGCTAATTGTGCAAAAAATGAATACAATAGACGGCTCTCATCCTTAGTATCTCATTTTCATAAGTGAGACTCGGCTAATTGTGCAAAAAATGAGTACAATAGTCGGCTCTCATCCTCAGTATGTCATTTTCATCAGTGAGACTCGGCTAATTGTGCAAAAAATGAGTACAATAGATGGCTCTCATCCTCAGCATCTCATTTTCATCAGTGAGACTCGGCTAATTGTGCAAAAAAAAAGTACAATAGTCGGCTCTCATCCTCAGAATGTCATTTTCATCAGTGAGACTCGGCTAATTGTGCAAAAAATAAGTACAATAGACGGCTCTCATCCTCAGTATCTCATTTTCATCAGTGAGACTCGGCTAATTGTGCAAAAAATAAGTACAATAGTCAGCTCTCATCCTCAGCATGTCATTTTCATCAGTGAGACTCGGCTAATTGTGCAAAAAATGAGTACAATAGACGGCTCTCATCCTCTGTATGTCATTTTCATCAGTGAGACTCGGCTAATTGTGCAAAAAATAAGTACAATAGTCGGCTCTCATCCTCAGCATGTCATTTTCATCAGTGAGACTCGGCTAATTGTGCAAAAAAAAAGTACAATAGTCGGCTCTCATCCTCAGCATGTCATTTTCATCAGTGAGACTCGGCTAATTGTGCAAAAAATGAGTACAATAGACGGCTCTCATCCTCAATATGTCATTTTGTTCAGGGAGAGCCGGCTTATTGTGCAAAAAATGAGTACAATAGACGGCTCTCATCCTCAATATGTCATTTTGTTCAGGGAGAGCCGGCTTATTGTGCAAAAAATGAGTACAATAGACGGCTCTCATCCTCAGTATGTCATTTTCAACAGTGAGAGCTGGCTGATTGTGCCAAACATGAACGCAATAGCTGCCTCTCATCTTTTGAATATTTTCAGATGCACAGAGGCAAAATGAGGCACAGTGAGACACAGAAAGGCACAGAACACGATAGAGAAAAGACTCACACCTTCTGTTGCTGAATAGCAACAAGCTGGGCTGTTCAATGGGACATATTTGAATCACTTCACCAGTCTCTCAATTTGCATTGCCGATACACAGTGAGCGAGAGAGAGGCTCAGGGAGGCACAGATAGAGGCACAGAGTGGCGCAATGAGGCACAGTGAGGCGCAGAAAGGCACATGAAGGCAGATAAAGATGGAGAGTCATTGAAAGGCACATTTAGGCTGGGATGGGCACAGAGCCACAGTGAGGCACATTGAGGCACAGAATGCAATAGAGAGAAGACTCACATCCTCTGTTGCTGAATAGCAACAAGCTGGGCTGTTCAATGTGACATCCTCTGCATGTCATTTTCATCAGTGAGAGTCAGCTAATTGTGCAAAAAATAAATACAATAGTCGGCTCTCATCCTCAGTATGTCATTTTCTTCAGTAAGAGCCAGCTAATTGTGCCAAAAATGAATACAATGGCCGGGTCTCATCCTCAGTACGTCATTTTCTTCAGTGAGAGGTGGCTAATTGTGCCAAAGATGAAAATAATAGCCGGGTCTCATCCTCAGTACGTCATTTTCTTCAGTGAGAGGTGGCTAATTGTGCAAAAAATGAATACAATAGACGGCTCTCATCCTTAGTATCTCATTTTCATAAGTGAGACTCGGCTAATTGTGCAAAAAATGAGTACAATAGTCGGCTCTCATCCTCAGTATGTCATTTTCATCAGTGAGACTCGGCTAATTGTGCAAAAAATGAGTACAATAGATGGCTCTCATCCTCAGCATCTCATTTTCATCAGTGAGACTCGGCTAATTGTGCAAAAAAAAAGTACAATAGTCGGCTCTCATCCTCAGAATGTCATTTTCATCAGTGAGACTCGGCTAATTGTGCAAAAAATAAGTACAATAGACGGCTCTCATCCTCAGTATCTCATTTTCATCAGTGAGACTCGGCTAATTGTGCAAAAAATAAGTACAATAGTCAGCTCTCATCCTCAGCATGTCATTTTCATCAGTGAGACTCGGCTAATTGTGCAAAAAATGAGTACAATAGACGGCTCTCATCCTCTGTATGTCATTTTCATCAGTGAGACTCGGCTAATTGTGCAAAAAATGAATACAATAGATGGCTCTCATCATCAGTATGTCATTTTCATCAGTGAGACTCGGCTAATTGTGCAAAAAATGAGTACAATAGACGGCTCTCATCCTCAATATGTCATTTTCTTCAGTAAGAGCCAGCTAATTGTGCCAAAAATGAATACAATTGCCGGGTCTCATCCTCAGTACGTCATTTTCTTCAGTGAGAGGTGGCTAATTGTGCCAAAGATGAAAATAATAGCCGGGTCTCATCCTCAGTACGTCATTTTCTTCAGTGAGAGGTGGCTAATTGTGCAAAAAATGAATACAATAGACGGCTCTCATCCTTAGTATCTCATTTTCATCAGTGAGACTCGGCTAATTGTGCAAAAAATAAGTACAATATTCGGCTCTCATCCTCAGTATCTCATTTTCATCAGTGAGACTCGGCTAATTGTGCAAAAAATGAGTACAATAGATGGCTCTCATCCTCAGCATCTCATTTTCATCAGTGAGACTCGGCTAATTGTGCAAAAAATAGGTACAATAGTCGGCTCTCATCCTCAGCATGTCATTTTCATCAGTGAGACTCGGCTAATTCTGCAAAAAATGAGTACAATAGACGGCTCTCATCATCAGTATTTCATTTTCATCAGTGAGACACGGCTAATTGTGCAAAAAAATAAGTACAATAGGCGGCTCTCATCCTCAGCATGTCATTTTCATCAGTGAGAGTCAGCCAATTGTGCAAAAAATGAGTACAATAGTCGGCTCTCATCCTCAGCATGTCATTTTCATCAGTGAGACTCGGCTAATTGTGCAAAAAATGAATACAATAGACGGCTCTCATTCTCAGTATCTCATTTTCATCAGTGAGACTCGGCTAATTGTGCAAAAAATAAGTACAATAGTCGGCTCTCATCCTCAGTATCTCATTTTCATCAGTGAGACTTGGCTAATTGTGCAGAAAATGAGTACAATAGTCGGCTCTCATTCTCATTATGTCATTTTCATCAGTGAGACTCGGCTAATTGTGCAAAAAATGAGTACAATGGCCGGGTCTCATTCTCAGTATGTCATTTCTTTCAGTGAGAGGTGGCTAATTGTGCCAAAAATGAAAATAATAGCCGGGTCTCATCCTCAGTACGTCATTTTCTTCAGTAGGAGCCGGCTAATTGTGCCAAAAATGAATACAATGGCCGGGTCTCATCCTCAGTACGTCATTTTCAGTGAGAGGTGGCTAATTGTGCCAAAAATGAGTACAATGGCCGGGTCTCATCCTCAGAATATTTTCAGATGCACAGAGGCAAAAAGAGGCACAGTGAGGCACATAACGCGATAAAGAGAAGACTCACATTTTCGGTTGCTGATCAGCAACAAGCTGGGCTGTTCAATGTGACATATTTGGATCACTTCACCAGTCTCTCAGTTTGCATTGCCGAGGCTCAGTGAGCGAGAGAGAGGCACAGTGAGGCACAGAAAGAGGCACAGAGAGGCGCAATGAGGCACAGTGTGGCGCATGAAGGCAGAGAATGATAGAGAGGCAGAGAAAGTCACAGACAGTTATTTAAAGGCACATATAAGCTGGGTCGGGCACAGTGAGGTACAGTGAGACACATAACGCGACAGAGAGAAGACTCACATCTTCTGCTGCTAATCAGCAACAAACTGGGCTGTTCAATGTGACATATTTGGATCACTTCACCAGTCTCTAAATTTGCATTGCCAAGGCACAGCGAGAGAGAGTCACCGTGAGGCACAGAAAGAGGCACAGAGAGGCGCAATGAGGCACAGTGAGGCGCAGACAGGCGCATGAAGACAGAGAATGATAGAGAGGCAGAGAGCCCAATATCCACCTCATCCTCAATGTCATAATCTACAGTGAGAGCCGGCTACTAGTGCCAAAAAAAAACAATAGCCGGCTCTCATCCTCTGAATATTTAAATTTTTTTTCAAAGTGTGGGCCCAACTAATTTAAACATATCACCAGTAAGGAAATGGTAAAAGGAAAATATTTATTTATATTACTTTTGACAATAATAACAATAGCAACAAAAATTTATTCAGTTATAGGCTGCCGTCACACTAGAAGTATTTGGTCAGTATTTTACATCAGTATTTGTAAGCCAAAACCAGGAGTGGAACAACTAGAGGAAAAGTATAATAGAAACATATGCACCACTTCTGCATTTATCACCCACTCCTGGTTTTGGCTACAAATACTGATGTAAAATACTGTTCAAATACTGCTAGTGTGATGGCAGCCATAAAGTGCAATTAACTTCACAGTGCTTTCCATAAACCCAAAACAGTGTCCACATTGGGTCCACAATCCAGATTCCCTATCAGCATGTCTTTGGGGTGTGGAAGGAAACCAAATTAACTTGAGGAAAGCTGTGCAAAAAAGGGGAAACCTATAAAGTAAAATACTTTTTTAAATGTTACAGTCATGTGTTCAGCCATGAGATATTTGAAGCTTCTCCAAATTGATTCTTTTTGACACCATAATCAAACAAAAGTTCTACCCCTGGTTTGAGATCACAAATAGCCGTAAATAGGATTGATGGGGTGTGATCGTCAAGTATGTATTTAACGACAGGTTTCACATTGTAATTTTTTTGTGAATGATTGATCTTTCGTCCAAATGTTGATGGCATGTCTGGGTGGCATTTGCATGGAGCCTCCCTGGAATCAAAACACCACACCTCTTTTCCAATATTAAAAAAAAACATATAGCATTCATTTTCATGCACGGTTGATTGTAATATTTCAGCCTCATTTCCTGCTATAAGCGCCCCATGATAGTCACAAATGATGTCACCCTTAGTAAATCCATGAGTAGTGTGGAGTCCTTCACCTTTCGTTTTATCATTTGTGATGATAAGGCCATTCCAGTTTTGTGACCTAATCATTTCTTGAAGCTTGATATTGTGCTCTGGATCCCCTCTTTTTGGTTTTGGCTTCCATCCACGTTGGACATCTTGTAGGACAGGTAGATTGGTTGTCCAATGCTGTCTTTTCAAATAGTTCTTTAAGTCATTTTCTTTGGGGAAATGCCTGAAAAAATCTACAAGAAAAAAACAATACTGTAAATATTCAGCAAACATAAAATGATAAGGCAGCACATCCCAAAGAATACATCTTCTGCTAGACATAATTAAAATGAAATTTGGAAAACAGTCCATTAAAAACTTACCTATTGCATTTGAAACCCGTAAATTGTACTGTTCCCGCCTCCATTTATCCTGACAGTACTTCGCAAAATTCTCGGTGTACTGACTGCAGGCGGACAGGGTCGGCGGATCATCGTCCACTCCAACAGGGTACTTTTTAATTAGTCTGCTGAAATGGAACAGTTTTTCAGCCTGTTGGACTGTTTTTTCCTTGTCTGTTTGTTCCGCCTCAGAATGTCCTCGATTGCCGCCTTCTCCTGCAGTGCCAATGGAACTTCTGTAAAGTTAAAAAGAGAGAGATTATAAGTTATGAGATCCTGAAAGTGGTGTTGTTCCTTACTAGACGACTTAACCAAGAATTTGGAATTAATCATATGCTAAAAGACATAATTGCTTAAAGGGAAGGTGCCGCAAAGTTATTTGTGGTAAAAATTATTGACTATATAATCAATTTATGTTTAATACACAATTAAATATATTAACTATTATTTACTGCATGGCCCCATTAGGTTAGGGATCACAGGACTGTAGGGCCACATTACGCTATTGGTGATAGGACTGTAGTTACACATTATGCTATATGGATAATAGAGGCTGTATCCTATGCAGAGTAGTATAGAGGCTACATTTTGCAATATTGATAAATATAGAGACTACGTGGAGGATTATAGAGGCTACATTATACTATATGAAGAACTATAGAAGCTGCTTTATAATTGAGTACTATGGAGATTGCATAATATTATATACAGGTAAAGGCTAGATTAAATTATATTGAGGACTATGTGTGGTGTATAATATACTAGATTGTGGCCCGATTCTAACACATCGGGTATTCTAGAATATGCATGTCCCCGTAGTATATGGACAATGATGATTCCAGAATTCGCGGCAGACTGTGCCCGTCTGCTGATTGGTCGAGGCAACCTTTATGACATCATCGTCGCCATGGCAACCATTATGACATCTACGTCGATACTGTGCCCGTCGCTGATTGGTCGAGGGCGCCTGGGCCTCGACCAATCAGAGACGCGGGATTTCCAGGACAGACAGAAAAACCCTTAGACAATTATATATATATATATATATATATATATATATATATATATATATATATATATATATATATATATATATATATATATATATATATATATATATATAGATAGACTATGGGGAATCATTTTTTTACACTTTTTTTATAGAAGGCAATGGGGTTACATTATACCAAATGGAGGACTATGTAGGGCCATTATAATATTTGGATGGCTTTGTGGAGGGCATTATATTATGTGTATGGCTATGACGGAGCCTTTATACTTTATGGAGGCCTAATTGAGGGTCACTATATTGTGAGCAAGCAAATATACAATGTGAAGCTTGTGTGGGGTTCAAAAGACCGTGCGGAGATCTGTGTGGGGGTCATTATACTATGTGCAGGGATGGTAAGGGCCATTATACTATATATAGGCCCCTTGTACTGCATGCAGGGCTGTACGGGGAGGTCACATTTGTGGATTATACTGTGCTGGGGCTACTATTCATTGCCAGGGTAGTTGAAGGGGGTACAGTTGGGTTATCATAGTGTGTGGATGGTATTGTGGAGGAATTGTGGGGGCATCATACAGTATGTTTTTGGTCTCCTACCCAGCGCCTTCTGTCTCTTCCTCATTAGTTTGTCCCTCGCTGCCTTCTTCTGCTGTGATCCTCCGCCTCTTGGGCAATGTAGATCTGTGAAGTTAAAAAAAGACCGTTAAGATATGAAAAACTGATAAAAGGTGTTGTTACCTAGTAGACTACTTAACCAAGAATTTAGTAGGAATCATTTATGCTAAAAGGCATAATTACTTAAGTCTCATGCAATGAAAAGATGGATTTTGGGAATGCCTGTGGAGATAAAGTTAGGTCTCTTACTCGGAGGTTCCTGCTTCATCGTCTCCCTTTAGTGTGGCTACTAATAACATCCCGGCCGCCAATAGAGATGTATCCACGGTGTCTGGTTTGGTGTCAAGCTGCAAATATGCATTGGCCTGGTCTCTTTCCACTTGGGAAAGATTTTCTTCAGCCCACTTTTTATATATGTTTATTGACCTCGTCCATGTTATTATGGGCAGCCCATACCTGCGGATAAAACATTTGTTAGTAGTGGTAAATGCTTGGCAGAAAATACAAGGAGGGCCTCATTTATTACTAACTTCTTCTGGAAGCGCTCCATGTCTTTGCCAGGATTCAAGATTCTTTTCCCCTTGCAGGACACAAAGAATTCAAGCGCCTTTTTTACATCCTCTGGCTGAAAAGTTGGCCTAATCTTTTCAAAGTATGTGCAGAAATTCTGTCAAAGGGAAATGTGTAAAAAATATGATTGCCAATAGCAAAACCTTAATTCATATAATGCTGTGCTGTATGTTCATGTTTTTAATATTTACCTGCTCATCCTCATCCTGCAGTATAACAATACTTTTTATTGACTTTACTATTGTCACCAGCTGTCCATCAACATGCAATTTCTCCCTCTCAATCCATTCTTTTACCTATAAGATGAGGAACATAGAAAATACATAAGATATGGCGAAGCTGCATCTGTCCCCAATATGCTAAGTTGGTTAATTATATATTAAACCTACCATTAGATTTTTGATCTCAGATGGGTTACGCAAATATTTATAGACGAGAACAGCCTGAAGATAATAACATGCCAAAGTCTTCTCCTTATCAATCAGCTTAATGCCCAATTGTGCTCGTGTAAAGATATCAGAGATGTGAGGCTTGGCCACTGTCAAAATTTTGCGACAATCAGCCATGGTGAGAGGCGCAGATTCCAATCTGTGGGTGATAAAAGTAGGTATGTTACA